>NW_020664463.1:243986-288074 GCF_002925995.2 Terrapene triunguis | reverse complement strand
CCTACTTCCACCTTTTCATGTTCTCTGTATGTATAAATATCTTCTGTCTGTGTGTTTCACTCTATGCATCTGAAGAAGTGAGCTGTAGCCCACGAAAGCTTATGCTGAAATAAATTTGTTAGTCTCTAAGGTGCCACAAGTACTCCTGTTCTTTTTGCATAATATATATAATATTCATAATAAGTCCACCAAAAATACAGCTCCTACCTAACCTGATGGAAACTGCAGCATAATCCAGTTAGGTTATACAGATGCTGTATAACAGATGCTTTGTCCTGTAAATTCTCACTGTCCAGGCAGGCTTGGAAGTATAGGGAGAAAAGTATAGTCTGGTTCCTCCGCTCCTGCTGAGTCTGGTCTAATCCAGACTCTGAAGAAAGGCAGCCAGGCTTCCTGCCTGAGCAGCTGGAACCTCAGGTGGACTCTGATCCTCGTGGTTCTTACTCCCTGCCTCTGCTGATCATGCATGGCCAGTTCTGAGTTTGCTTTAACCACACCAGCCAGCTAGCGCCATCTGCACTGATGAAACCCTATTGGTTGCTGGGCCAGATTACAGATACTTTCCCCATGCATTTACATGGTCTTGTCTAGTTATATGTTCCTTGCCTCCTGCTTTGCTTCTATTTGCAGCCACATTAAAATCCCTCTTTCCCCCCAGACGCTTGCTGCTTCTGCTTTCAATCCAGAGTGATTTCAAACCAATCACTCAAATTGTGGTCAGGCTGGATGCCCAGTTCTTCAGGACACCTACCTCACTTAATAAATAGTTAAGTGCTGGCATTGTTACTCTCATTTTACAGACGGGGACACAGACTCCTAGAAATTAAATGAATCACCCAGTGGCACACAGCAAGTCAGTGGCAGAGCTAGGAAATGTTTATGGCAGCCTGATCCTTCATTATACGGCAGCCTGCATCTTGAATAGTCATTTCAACTAGTGCAAGAGGGAGTGTAAAATGCCACCATTCTGATGTAGTATTTGATACCCACCCTGTACTGGTGTAAATGGCCACACAAAATGCCAGATGATGGAGAATCATGTCCTAGGTGCAATATCTGCTAGTTTACACTTTAGTATAATACATTGGTCAGGGCTGTTCCTAGCTATTCTGGGTCCCTACTCAGCCCCCGCCCCCCATGGGGGGGTGTGTGGAGCCCAGGCCTCCTTGAGGGAGGGGGGCTGGCTTGGGGGACAAAGGGGGAACCACCCCCCAGCACTCACCGGCAGCACGGCTGGGGCCGGGTCACTGCACTTCCCACCGCCAGGTCACTGCACTTCCCACTGCACGCCTCAGGGGAGTGGGGGTGGGGAAGAGGCAGGGCAGGGGCAGGAAGAGGTGGGGCAGAACAGGGGCAGGGGTTTTGGGGAAGGGGTGGAGTGGGGGCGGGGCTGGGGCAGAACAGGGGTGGGAAGAGGCAGGGAAAAGGCAGGGTGGGGCGGAGCAGGGTGGGGGCCATGGGGAAGAGGCGGAGCAGGGGCTAGGCACCGGGAAATTTGGTGCCCCAAATTTCCTGGTGCCCTACACAGCTGCGTACTTTACGTATGGGTAAGGACTGCCCTGACATTGGTGTCTACTCCATTGTTTACAGGTAGCTCAGAGGAGAAAGGAGTTTTTACTGTCTGTCACCCTGGCATGCTGAGGGTGACAGATTTGCTTTGAATTCAGCTGGGCCTTTTCCCAGGAAGCCCTATAGCACAGGGCCACCCTGAGGATTCAGGGGGCCTGGGGCAAAGCAATTTTGGGGGCCCCTTCCATAAAAAAAGTTGCAATATTATAGAATACTATATTCCTGTGGGGGCCCCTGCGGGGCCTGGGGCAAATTGCGCCACTTGCCCCCCCCCGCCCCCCCCCCGGCCACCCTGCTATAGCAGCATGGTCTAGTGTAGAAATCCCTTGCTATTCACCTTGGGGATTCTAGTGGATTGGGAACCCTGGGCCCAGGGTCAAACCGATTTCAGTCTTCATTCTGTGTTGGGAAGAGTCAGCACCAGCAGGTTCCATTGAAGATTTTGAGAAGATTTATATAGCTAAGCCTTACCAAAAAAGGCTTAGCTATATAAATAGAAATATAGCAGAGATGGCCAGCTATGTGCAAGGATCATGACAGGGAGAATAAAGGGAAAGTATCTGTAATCTAGACCAGCAACCAAAAGGGCTGAGTTAGGGCAGGTAGAGAGGAATGTTTATGGTATGGCGTATCTATACCCTGTAGAAATAGAATACAGTCATATTTCTGTACAATGCGTACTATGCAAACCATGTCCCCAAGCCCTTCAGGGGTGCAATAATAGTTATAAAATTAAAATAAATAGCAGGGAGAGAAACACTAAGATTAAGGGGTTATGGCAGAGTCATTTTCACATGAGATTGTTAAATAGATGAGGAGAGATACAGAGATATCTATTATGTCTTTGGCTAAGTCCATCTCCATCACAGGGGAGAAACAGGAGGAGGCAAAAGAAGAGGAAGAGATGTATTTATTGAAGTGTTGTTTTGATGTAGTCATCTTCCATTCTGGGGAAAAGGCAAATTGCTTCATGGTATTTGCATTTAACTAAAAAAAAAAAAAAAAAAAAAAGATTATTGGCAAAGGCATAATGGACTAACATTGTACACATCCAAGCAGTGTTTACAATCCATTTAGCTTTGAGGGATTGTGTTGCTTAGTTGGGAAAGCATCAGTCTTAGGATGTCTACACTGCAGTTAGACACCCAGTTGACTCGGGCTCACAGGGATTGGGTTAAGGGGCTGTTTAATGGCAGCGTAGACCTTGGGCTTATGCAGGAGTCCAGGCTGCAGAACCCTGAGGGCAGGAACCACAATTGTCCAGCTCTTCCCATTATATTGTTAATCTACAAGTAACCAACGACCTGCATATCCTACTCAGCAAAAATTAGTTGTAAGCAGAGTTTTTGCCTAAGGAAAAATGAACTGTACAGTCCATATTGCGTTTTTATACTTCAATCTCTTTAGTTCACGAAAGAAAGAGGCTCAAACCAAAAACCTTGGAACTTTGGAAATGCTTTGACCTGGATGTTAGCTGTATAATCTGTTTCACACATCTCAGCCCCTTACACAAAAACTGCTTTAAGCAACGATCAAAATAAAAACTGCAAAACATTTTGTGAGTTCTTAGAAGACAGAATCCATTTTTCGCAGAGTCACTGAGGATCTCCGACGAACTGGAGACCATCAAAGCCCATAAGTTTTTAAAAATTATAGCTCTAGTTTTGAAATATGAAAAGTTTTTGCCAGACAGTTTTGCCAAGTGTTTATGTTTTGGTGCATAGCTGGGCTGCTTATCAGGAGTTCAGATGTTCTTTGTTTCTAATTTCCTACAATTATTCACTCTCCATGCTCCATTCAAGCACAGTAACACCCATTGGTCATGAGAGCCTGCAATGCTTCTGTCTCACAAAGCAGTCCAGCAAGAGTCCAGGGCTTTGACCTTGACCCTCAGTGTGTAGCAGCATTGCAGTATAGCAATGTCTCCCTCCTCCCTCTCAGAGTGTCTTCTTGCTCCTAAGAGAATCTGAGTATTCAGATGTCTCTAGAAAGCGGCTGAAAAGAGCCTCACTAAAATGCAGAATTCCATGCTTTGACACTAAAAATTTTTGTTGTATTGCTCAGTGCATTCCAAGCCAGCCAATTTAATGTAATTAATTGGAGCAATTTAAGAGCATTTAGTTGCTCTGCAAGAGATACTCTGTATGAAAAAAAAATCTCAAATGAAGAACATTGATTAAAATAGTGTATTATTAATTATAATATCTGAAAGTATTTTGCAAGGTGGGTGACTATCATTAGCTCCATTTGATATAATGGGGCAACCCAGATATGAAAGGGTTAAGGGTGAAATTTTCAGAAGTTACTTAGGTCCTAAATGACTTGTACATGGTTAACAATAAAGTGAAATCCCACTTTGCACAAAATTTGTTTCTGTATTTTAATTAGCTTTATTGTTTTATGTAAAACTGTCAGGGACAAGCCCTGAAAAGAATGTTGCTGCTTTCCAGAGACACTTGGCTAACTATTTTATTTTTTAAGAATGAGATTATGTTGTCTAGTCAAATTAATGCAAAGTGGGGTGTGACAGACGTCAGTTTGGAGAGGACTTGGGGGGAGGTGAGAGGGTAGGACAAGAGTTAGCAACTTGGGGGGGGGGGCTGGGAGGAGATTGGTGTCAAAGTGTTTTGTAGGCCTGGTAAAAATGCTACATTCTATACAACATGGTTGTTGAAACTTTGAGACAAATTAATAGGAGAGGGAAATTACCTCAATGGCTAATTCTCACACAGGGAAGAAGATTAGCAAAAAGAATAAGTCAAGTCAGCACATCAGCAGGAAGTACTAGACAAGTATTTATCACTGTCATTTGTGCTTAGCCTGCCAGATGACAAGGTGGAAATAATGCTGGAAGATATGTCAGTACACTGTGAAAAGGTAACTGGCAGAGCTTCATTGACTTCAGTGGAAGTACAACAAATTTCCACCAGCTGAGGCTCTCTGCTCTCATCCTCAGCTTCAATAGGATGGAGGGCAGAAAGCAACTCCTTTTGAGGTCTATGGCTAACCTCTTATTTACTTGACAGGGAGCAGGCCGTGTGTGGTATATTCAGGAAAGGACTTTCTAGGACCGAAAGGGATAGGGCGTCAAAGAAAGGAAGGTGTTGACAGCAGACATATCTATACAGCCTGCCTGCTTAAAGTCTGGATCTACTCCCATTGACTCCTGGAACCAGTGCAAGGCAAAGCTTTGTCATTATAACCCCAAACCAAGTAAAGCACAAATCTGAAACTCCATGCAAACAGAGGGTGTGCAGTAACCTCATTTTGTTATGCTGAAACCAGACAAACCAAGCCTGGTGGCCACAGAAACTCTACCTGGAAACATAACTCTTCATCTTAGACCTAATTTATTCTATTGACTTATGCTGCTACATTCACATACTACACTGAACAAAGAAATACCTTTAAATAGTTTGGCCTTTTGTTCTTTCAGCACATACTGTAGTACTTAGTTCAAGAACAGGAACCGTCTTAGGGAAAACCTGCTCTCAGGGGTGTAAATAGGAGTTTTACCATTGCTGGCACAACACCAGGAGTAGGCTGTCAGGACCTGCCTCCTAATAACTTCACTGGATTTTGGATCAGGCCTTATGTGATCATGATTATGCACGAAAGACAAAAATGTAGAAGCATTAGTATTCACTGAAAAATTGTTGGCCAAGTGGCATGACAGATCCTACTTTAGATCACTGGTTAGGTCAGGTTGAAAGAAAACAGAAGATCTCCAACATTATCAGACTGAATAAAATCAATGTGATAAACGTTTGATGAGTAATCTCCTACCGCCGAATTGCCGCAGATCGCAATCAAGGCTTTTTTTTTTTTTTTTTTGGGCTGCTTGGGGCGGCAAAAACCCTGGAGCTGGCCCTGTATGTATGCTGTAGATTTATTGGGATGTACAAAGCAGATCAGTGAGCCGCTTTCAGTGTAAAAAATAACAAGTGATAACTCTGACCGGGGTCCCAATGGGGAGCCAGCTATGGTCACTCAATTAGGGTGAACTGCAAAGTATGGGGCAGGCAATCCCCATAAAGCTGGTGGATATTCCAATACTTAGATTCACCAAGCCAGCATAAAACTGCTTTTTTATTACTTTATTGGTTACTCAGAAGTCCAAACAACACAGTTCCCTTAAAGTGATCCAGCCTCAGGCCTCCATTGAGGTACCCATGTCAAATATAATGAAAATTTCTGTAAATCTTATTTCATCACATAAAAGAACAGGTTCTACCAATCCCAAAGGATCGGACGCATTACCTCGCAGGTTAATGAATGTTTCAGATCTTACCCAAATATACACTACAGACCATTCTTATTAACTAACCTAAAATTTATTAAAAAACAAAAGAGAGAGTATGGGTAAAAGATCATTATACATACAGACAGGAGTTCAATTCATTGAGATTCAGATTCATTGCAACTACAAAGCTCACCCTCTCTGCTTAGAGTTCCTTTAGAATTCATTTAATAGGTTATAGTCCAATGTCCAAATCTCATATTCAGGGCGTACCAGCATAACTGGGACCTCAGTCTTGCGACTCAGACTTCCCCTGATGAAGTCTAAGCAGATCTGAGATGACAGAATCAGGGCCCAAGGATCTTTTATACAATTTCATGTCCTCTTTGACAAGTTGGGATTTCCTCTAGGAACAAAAGGTAATTAGGATGACTTTGAAGGAGGTCCATCACCAGTACTTAGCCATACGAATTAACATACGGCCATTTGCTTTTTCCTCCACCATTCACAGTACGTTTCAAAGAGAGATGAATACCGAGATATCCTGTGTTTATAATTCATTTAAATGATATCAGAATACAGCATAGACAGGGACTATTGATTACACTGTTGTACTCATATATATGTAAATACACCAAAACACAAACATTATCCCCCCACATGTCTTTTGAGGGTTATTTATTTTGCAGGATGTTTAACCCTTTCTAGCCATGCATCACACTTCCAATGTGAGACTGGTGTGGAAGGGCGAAATTAGAGCTCCTGGATACACCTTAAGGACCTTCCAACATTGATATGAGTTGTGTTTACATTGAATTCTTTGTAAGGCCAAATTATTGATGCATGCTTTGGCCCCAGCCAAAAACTTAGTCCATACTTTGTGAAACAGTTTAGTGATTCCAGGGTTTGGTCTATGTGTTAACATAGCCATTAATGTTCTTCAGAGAGCACATACTCTGGCATTCAGCCATAAAGGCTGGGAGGTGTTGTACCTCAGTTTCCCTTTGTGCACAGCAATTCAAGCTTGTAGTGGTTTTTTTTGCTGTGGAAAGTTTTAGAAATGTGTCTATGCATTGGCTGTGAAGCCTCAACATTATTAGGCTTTTTAACACAAAGTATGTTCTTGTTGAACCAAACAGCACAATCATAAGGGTTTCTATTATGTACCACTCTTAACATGTTCAAGGGCTTTTCCAAAAGACCACGCACATTGTACATTTTTACAGTTTTTGGTATCAGCAACAAGTTAGTTTCAATCATTAGCAGTAACATTAACATCAGTTCTATCACATGTGTACATTTATAATTATTTTTGTCATGCCAACCTTTTGGTTTAGATAAACCATTCTTTAGGTCAGCTTCTTCAATATCCCTTTTGAATCTTTGTACCTTTTTCTTGATCTCAGGGTCTTCCTTAACATAGGCTTTCAGTTTAACCACTTCCTTGGGGTTTTCGTATTTTAGGGTTAACCTATGACTTTTATTTGCAAGGTTTAATCCTTCCCTTCCTCCCTGTCCAGTAGAGTCAAAATCTGAACTCTTTTGCTTAACAGAATCCATTGGCTGGCTAGGTGTGTCCTTTTTGCTAACAGCTATAGGCAAGTCTTTCTCCCCCCCAGTCAGTCAAGTAATTTGCATCAACACAAACACTAGCTTTCAAATTCTCAGCTGCTATCAATTTCAAGGCTGGACACTCATTCTTCCCTTTAGCAGGATTGTGTTCTTCCCTCCCCCCCACACACACACCTTTTTCCTAGAAGGTTGAAAATTGAAACTTCCTGCTCACAGGAATTCCTTTGCTGGTTAGGTGTGTTCACCAAATGCAGACCCTCTGTGCTATGAACATCTACTAGGGAGACCAGACGTCCCGATAAAATTGGGACCGTCTCAATATTTCGGGGTTTGTCCCGCGTCCCGATAGCCGCAGGCAGCCCTGTTTTTTGTTTTGTTTTTTTGCTCGGCAGGCAGGGACTGACTCGGCTTTTTTTTGCTCCACTGGCGGGCACTCCCCATGTGTCCCGATATTTTCTTTCTCGCATCTGGTCACCCTAACATCTACACAGACGCTCTCCTGCATGCTTGCTTGTGAATCTACCACTTCCAGCAACTTAGAGACTGGACTCTGTTTTAAAGAGATACCAAACAAATCCAAAGTGTCTAAGGGTGAGAGTTTGCCTGCTCTCCCCTGTATCCTTGTGAGTTCAGTCATAAAGCTGTTCTGCTCTGAAAAACCAGTAACCCAGTCTTTCCTCAGTACCTGAGTCACAGACTGCTTCCTCAAAGAATCAATATGGAGACATTCCTGTCCCAACAACATAGTCTTCCCAGCAAATTGGTCAAGCACATCCACTTGGTCATAGGGCTGTTCAAATTCCCTGACAATTTTTATTCCATCTGAAATCTTCTCAAAGCTATCCACAATGGATTTTTTCAAAACAAATTCAGTGGATTCATTTTCATTTGAAAAGACTTTGGCCACTAGGCACTAACACACTTTCCTCAGAAGAAAGACTGTTTACTATCAACAATGGCCCATTAAGAGGCAATGGAAACAATTCCTTTTCACAGACTTCAAAGACTTCACCAAGAAATTCTTTTCCTTCTGCAATATCATGCACTGCAACAGGTTCTTTCTGAGCTATATTTATGTCCAGAACCAGCTTTGGCGTAAGAGACAAATCACCAAACTCCTTCTGAGTTTCACATACATCCAGAATCACCTCTGGCCCATCAGGAGGATTTTCACACAACCCCCTTTTAGGTAAACTGCTCGACTTCATAGATCACAAGATTAGAAGTATTCTCTTCCTTGTTACAAGTTTCCACACTGTCAGTGGGTAACCTAGTCAAATTACCTTCATGCTTTTCTTGTGCCCTGGCTATGATATCATCCTGATCAGACAAGGTTGTCATACCTTTACCCAGCAACACACTAACAACAGGCAAAATAGAAGCACCAGAATCGCTTGGTCTCTGGGAACTATTTATGACATTAACTGGATGCAACCTAGTTGCAATGTCATCATCCCTAGCAGACACAAATTTAGGACCACTTCCTTCCTGGGCTTTAGTTGTATCCAGAATCAGCTCTGGATCAACTGATACATTTTCAACCATCATAGGCTGAAAGGCTTCTTCTGTCTGCTTTACAGACAGAAAAGAGCTGGAAAAACATTCCCCTTTAACAGACAAAAAGCTTGGGATATAATTTTCCTTGTCCCAGCACACATGGCTGTTCACAGACAATTGCTTGGAGATTGGGGTAGCTCCCTTTTTTTTTTCTTTTTTCTCATCTCAATGAGATATTTGTACAGTCAAGTCACACATACTTTCAAGTCATTACCCCTAGCAGACACAGGAACATTTCCTTCACTGTCACAATTCTCCACACTGGTAACAGGTAAGGTACAGGGATACTCATGTTCCACTAACCTTGCCTTCCCAAACTGCTGATTAGACAAAGCCATCAGCTCAGAAGGCTGCCTATGCTCATCTAAACTTTCTTTGCCTTCCCCTCCCTTAACAGATGAACTGTTTCCCACAACTAGTGTCTTATTACACTAAGCTACTTTAAGCAGATCACTTTTACCTGGGTCAGGTTTTTCCCAAGCTTTACTAGCCAACAATTTATCACTCACCAAGAACGTACCCCTTCCATCTTCAGTTAGGGCTTTAACCTGATCACCAATTTTAAATTGCTCTGGAGAAACATCTTCCTGAGCCTTATCTAATGCCAGATTCACTTCTGAGATACCAGACAGACACTCAGAAATTTTTTCCACATAGGCACTGCTTCTTTGCACAGACAAACAGCCATCTTCCTCAGACAAACATTTGGAGAAACCCTCCATAGACAAATCCTTGCCCCAATAGACACAGGTTCAGGATTATTTCTTTCCTGTGACTGGTTTATGTCAACCTGACTGAACAAAGCTTTAATATCATCCCCAATCAAAAGATCCTTAGGCAATAACTTTCTTACACCAGCTATAACTTCATGTTTAACACCATTCCATGCAAGATGGATTCTGGCTAAAGGCACACTTACAGTAAACTCAGAGGATTACAATACTCACACTCTCATTTGGTAAATAATCTTCCTCTTTGACAAGATCTGCTTTAACAAGAGTGATGTCAGAAGCTGTAATTTGCCCTAAACAGCTTTTACCATTGACTTTTACATTCTCTGCACAAGTTATGGGGTTACCGTCACCGGAGCTCACAGTAAAAGTATTTACATAAAAGGTGGCAGTGTTGGGGTAAATTTGGTTACACACAGACAACTGCTTAGAGTTAAACAACATATCAACGTTGTTACAAACTGGATAGATTCTATCCCCATCTTTGTTGTTGAGAGGAACTGGTTTTTCAGTATGATACAGTTCCTGTTGTTCCTTTATTCTCTTGAGTTGGAGCTTAAGTCTGTCCACTTTTGCCTTAGCTTCTAGTTCCTGCAATCCAATATATGTCATTTTTTGTTCATGTTCAAAACACAGGCATTCTCTTTCAGCAACTTCTCCTTCCATATCAGCAATTTTTTTCTTTTGTTCAAGTTCTAGCTGCTGGTTTCCCACTGCAAGCATTTTTGCTGGGTCTGCTTCCTTATCACTGGCAATTAACAGATTTTTCAGTTCCTGCTTTGGGGCCTTTTGCTTAAAATACAACCCTCTCTGTAAGCACAATTCTTCCAGGCTTTTTCTGTCAGGATCTTGATCATGGGTCACTCACTATAACTGATTTTAACCCTTAAAAATCCAATATCAAAAACCACAAGCATGTGGTTTTGATCCAAAAACCCAATTAACCTGTAGTAATGTGTATCCAAGCACGACTATGCCACTGTGACCGGGGTCCCAATGGGGAGCCAGCTGTGGTCACTCAATTAGGGTGAACTGCAAAGAATGGGGCAGACAATCTCCATAAAGCTGGTGAATATTCCAATACCTAGATTAACCAAGACAGCATAAAACAGCTTCTTTATTACCTTACTGGTAACAACACAGTTCCCTTAAAGTGATCCAGCCTCAGGCCTCCATTGAGGTACCCATGTCAAATATGATGAAAATTTCTGTAAATCTTATTTCATCACATAAAAGAACAGGTTCTACCAATCCCAAAGGATCAGACGCATTACCTCGCAGGTTAATGAATGTTTCAGATCTTACCCAAATACACACTACAGACAATTCTTATTAACTAACCTAAAATTTATTAAAAAAGAAGAGAGAGAGTATGGGTAAAAGATCATTATACATACAGACATGAGTTCAATTCATTGAGATTCAGATTCATTGCAACTACAAAGTTCACCATCTCTGCTAAGAGTTCCTTTAGAATTCAGTTCATAGGTTATTGTCCAATGTCCAAATTTCATATTCAGGGCGTACCAGCATAACTGGGACCTCAGTTTTGAGACTCAAACTTCCCCGATGAAGTCTAAGCAGATCTGAGATGATAGAATCAGGGCCCAAGGATCTTGTATACAATTTCATGTCCTCTTTGACAAGTTGGGATTTCCAAATTGGGAACAAAAGTTAATTAGGATGACTTTGAAGGAGGTCCATTACCAGTACTTAGCCATACGAATTAACATACGGCCATTTGCTTTTTCCTCCACCATTCACAGTACATTTCAAAGAGAGATGAATACCAAGATATCCTGTGTTTATAATTCATTTAAATGATACCAGAATACAGCATAGATAGGGACTGTTGATTACACTGTCCTACTCATACATATGTAAATACACCAAAACACAAACATTATCCCCCCACATGTCTTTTGAGGGTTATTTATTTTGCAGGATGTTTAACCCTTTCTAGCCATGTGTCACAATAACATACAAGCTTTTAATCCCAGAGAGCAATGTGGTGGCCTTTAAAACCTTGCCATTGCCTTAACTATGGCAAACGCTAGCTGGGTCTATGTAGGATCAGGGAGAGATCCACCTGCCCAGAGCTCATTGCAGGATCAGGGCCTAACTATCTGGAGTTAAATACGTCTGCATTTGCAGTATTGAAGATATTGCTTATATGGAGCATATAAGAGTACTAGAGTATACTGTACCACACTTCGGTAACTTTGTCTCATGGTAAAATTGGCAAGTCTTTAAGTGCCTCCCACTGTACCATTAGTTAGCTACTCCAAATTTAATTTACTTTTTAAACTATTTTTCCAGATAAAGACAAAGCAGCAAAGATCTTTGGCACACTTCATTGTCATGACTGTGCTATATTGTCTCACAAAAAAGAACAAGCAAAGCCCTCCTCCTCTACCCCAAAAAGAAAAGGCCAGAATGAGATATCCCAACATTTCCTGAGGACAGCTATGACAGTCATTACAGAGGTGAAGCTGACCACATATATGTAACAAGTTATAAGCAAACATTGCTGGGTGCCAGGGGGTCAGAGTGACAGGGAGAAAGATGAATCACTGGTTTGGATAAAAATATTGGATTTCTCATATCAAATCAGACTGTCGGTTGATGTAGTCTGGATTCTGCTTCTGACTGAAGCCAATATCTTATGCTTTTGATGGATTGGGGAATAAATAATGATAACTCAGTCATTTGTGCAGTGCTGTAAATGGGCAATAGCAGAGAAACATGGCTTTTTGACCGCTTTTCCCAGGTGGTGTTTGAGATGCAGTTATCTTCATCATCTTGCAGAGAGCTCACATGCATACAATATAAAGCACGGGCAGCTTCATATACAGCAGTAAATACCTTTAACAGTAATTCACACTTTGCACTGATAGAACACTTCCATCAAAGGCTCTCAAGGCCAATCTTTATTGAATTAAGCCTCACAGCATCTCTGTGGATAAGTGAAAATATTAACCCATTTTTCAGATGAGGAGTCTGAGGTCCATATAGTTTAAGTGATTTTCTGCAAGGGCACACGGGAAATCTGTAGGAGAACTGGGAACAAAAACACTGATTTACTACTTGGAATCCTGTGCCATAACTACAAGACTACCGTTCCTCCTCCTCCACAGGTCTTAATGTCTCCTTCCTGGGGGCCCCAAGCAGAAGAGATTAGAAGAGCAATCACTGGTAAGATGTTCATCCAATAAAAGCTGACATACTATAGGCTAATCATATCCATGAACAAATGTCAGATAAAAACTAAACTGCTATTGACACCTACTAGGAAGAAAATCTAGGGATCCCAAGTTTCTAATGTGAACAGCTTACATTTTTTATTGGAATTGCAATAAAGCAAATCCATTCAAACGCATATGAGTACAGCGCAAAAGGGAAACCCACAGCTTTCCAGACAGTATGTCAAGTTCCCAATAACACTGTTTTATAAGCTACTACAGTTCCACTTGTACCTCCATACTCTTTAAGGATATAAACTTCCTGAAATAGTGAGGTAACTTCCAGGGCTGCCCAGAGGATTCAGGGGGCATGGGGCAAAGCAATTTCGGGGGCCCCTTCCATAAAAAAAAAGTTGCAATACTATAGAATACTATATTCTCATGGGAGCCCCTGTGGGGCCCGGGGCCTGGGGCAAATTGCCCCACTTGCCCCCCCGCCCCCGGGCGGCCCTCGTAACTTCTATTCAAAGTGTTCTTTGTTGGGAGGAAAGAGCTGGAGCAACAATCAGACCCAATCAAGCTACACTCAAATGTGTTTGTCAGAGATCTCCTTTGACAGAGACAGGGATTGGCGCAAATGCTTAATCCTCAAAAATGAAGTCACCACCACTGGAATTTCTGCAAGTATATGGTAACATTCTGGACTGAAGAAGAATTATGGCAACACCGAAGGCTGCTAAATACAATAGAGGCTTGTCAGCACTAAGAGACTTATTCTGAGCATTAAATCATTCTTCTGTAATTAAATTTTCATCAAAAAATACCCCGGTTGTCAATCTCCTATTGAAATCTACACTTGAATGATTAAACGTCCACATCCTTTGACAGACTTTTAGTGCTATTGTGACTCATCAGATGAAAGTGTTCCCTATGAAATTCAAGGGCGTTAATGTGTCGCTTTATAGACAATAGTCAGTTGCAGAGCACAATTCTATACTTCTTTTGTATATGTAAACGCTTTGAAACCAATAGTCCAAACTGTTCTGGTAAAGAGCAATGGAATTATTACAAGACCTTTTGCTACTTTAGTGTGCATATATTTTCTTTCCTTTTGTAAGCTGCAACAAATTTTTCCCTTTCACTGTATTCCTATTATTTTATATTTTTGCCAGACTTTATAAAGATTTCCTGATATACCACAGAATTCTAAGGTACTAAGTGAAAGAACAGTTGATTTTCTGTACTTAATTGATTTTCCTTAAATTAATGACCATGGGGGGAGAAGGGCAGTTGGCTCAGGGGATTAGTAATGGGATATGAAATATTTCCACTGTAGGTTGATGGTTCAAATACAGTCTAATGCAGTAGTGCTTTGAGGCTATTTAATGAATTGGTGGTCTCAGTGAAATTCCTACTAGACATATATCCATATTACAATTGACTTGTTTGAAGTCTCTGCAAGGAGTCCAAAAAGTGAAATAATCTTGAAAACTTAGCTACAATATGAATAATAGGGTGTATCATAATCATCATCTGTTAACAGAGAGTGTATTTGGAGGATAAGGAAAAAGTTCTGTTACTCAAACAAAACCAGAAAGAAATTCAGGTTGGGGTGCATCTAGATAATAGGGTAAATTACATGTTGAATTGAAAGTGCACATGCACAGCTTACATGTGCACACAACCTTTCATCCTAAAGGATCTCAAAGAGAAAGCTTCATAAAAACTATATACAGAATACAGAAAAAAACCATTAACCACCATTGAAATGGCGCCATCTCTGAAAAAGAGCCATGCCAACTGTTTAACAAGACACAGCACCACTGAACAAAACAAATTGAATCAAACCACATGAAACTGAAGCTGCAGGGGTAATTTTAGTTAGGCAGAATTAGCCACTGAGCTCAGGTTTACCTAGGACATGATTTCTGACTGCTGTGCTAAAGAAAAGTGCTACAGACTCTTCAGTCAGGAGTTCAGTTTCCTACCCCATCCAGAATTCAGCATCTCCAGCAGCACTGTACTCCCTAACAGCACACTCAGTTCCAAGTTGGAGATGAGAATGTCCCCTGGTGAGTCAGCAACTCAACATCCTGTAATTTTGAGGTCTCCCATCCAAGTATTCTTACAGCCCAATTCTGCTTAGTTTGAGACACAACAGAATCATAGTACCAGCTGGAAGATAGGGAGGGCCTTCAGGACCAAGAAGCAGCACTACAGCTATAAACACACTTGGGCCCATCTACTTCTTGATGGAGAGAACACAGGCCGCTTCAGATGGAGGGGCATAAAGCATACCAGAAATTAGGTAACTGTTAGGACACTAATACATTCTTCCTAAGAAACCTTCCTCTACTGAGGATAAAAATCAATGGCCCAAATTGTCAAACTCAGTTGGATACCTGAAGTTAAGCGCCTAAATAAGTGACCTGATTTTCAGAGATGCTGAGCACCTGTTGAAGTCAACAGGAGTAGTTGGTGCCCTGCACTTTTGAAAGTCAGGCCACTTATTTAGAGACCAAAATATGGATTTAGATGCTTAGCTTTAGGGACCCAAATTTGACCAATAGTACTAGGTTTTAAAAGGAAGTTATGCTTTATGCCTTAATTGTTTTTATGCTCACTGCTTTGTGTGACACTGTCAACAAAATGATTTTGTTTGTGAAATGTAACTCATGAATAGAGCAATTTGATAGAGAACAAACAGACCCCCCTTCACACACAGACACAACCCGCCTGTCCTGTAGAACAGTGGCTCTTTCCAGATTACTGTACCCCTTTCAGGAGTCTGATTTGTCTTGCGTACCCCCAAGTTTCACCGCACTGAAAAACTACTTGCTTACAAAATCAGACATAAAAACACAAAAGTGTCACAGCACAGTATTACTGAAAAATGGCTTACTTTCTCATTTTTACCCTATAATTATAAAATAAATCAATTGGAATATAAATATTGTACTTACATTTCAGTGTATAGTATATAGAGCAGTATAACCAAGTCTGTCTGTATGAAATTTTAGTTTGTACTGACTTTGCTAGTGCTTTTTATGTACCTGTTGTAAAACTAGGCGAATATCTAGATGAGTTGATGTACTCCCTGGAAGATCTCTGCATACCCCGAGGGGCACATGTACACCTGGTTAAGAACCACTGCTGTAGAAGGCCAAGGTAGTGCCACAAACATAGGGGAGTGTCCTGTGAGCTTTGATTTCATCTCTCTGTGTTGTGTCTGTTCTGTATTTCCATAAAATGTTTCAGGCTCCAGGGCTTATACGAAGTTATGGTCACTAAAATAAGCTATCGAACCTGAGACTAGAAGCAAAATATCTGCATAAGCATAAGTGTCCAAGTTTATCCCTAGTGTCTCAACTGGAGTTAGTAGATTTATGAATGTATCCCTTTGAATTTACACAACGAGATAACATTTAGCATTTAAATAACTCTTTAAACATGCAAAGCTCTGTGCAGACTTAAATTCTCACAGCATCTCTGTGAGGAAAGCTAGTCAGTAATATTAGCCCCATTTTAACATAGATAATCTGGTGCAGAAAAAGTAGTGAATTGACTAAGGGTATGTCTACACTACAAAATTAGGTCGATCTTATAGAAGTCGATCTTTAGAAAGCGATTTTATACAGTCGATTGTGTATGTCCCCACTAAGCGCAGCTAAGCGTTTTGCGCCTTTTTTCCCGGGTTACCCGTGCAGATGCCATAACATAGCAAGTATGGAGCCCGCTCAGCTCACTGCTGCTGTTGTGAGCATTGTAAACACCTCGCGCATTATCCTGCAGTATGTGCAGAACCTGGCTAGGAGCTGCCAGCACGAGGAAGATTGTGAGGAGGACATGGACACAGATGTTCCTGAAAGCACAGGATGTGGCAATTGGGACATCATGGTGGCAGTGGGGCAGGTTGATACAGTGGAACGTTGATTCTGGTCCCGGCAAACAAGCATAGACTGGTGGGACCAAATAGTGTTGCAGGTATGGGATGATTCCCAGTGGCTGCAAAACTTTTGCATGCATAAGGCCACTTTCCTGGAATTCTGAGTTTCTTTCCCCCGCCCTGAAATGCAGGAATCCAAGATGAGAGCTGCCCTGATGGTTTGAGAAGCGAGTGGTGATAGCCCTGTGGAAGCCTGCAACGCCTGACTGCTACCGGTCAGTTGGGAATCAGTTTGGAGTGGGCAAAACTACTGTGGGGGCTGCTGTGATCCAAGTAGCCAATGCAATCACTAACCTTCTGCTATCAAGGGTAGTGACGCTGGGAAATGTGCAGGTCATAGTGGATGGCTTTGCTGCAATGGGGTTCTCTAACTGTGGTGAGGCAATAGACGGAACGCATATGCCTATCTTGGCACCGGACCACCTTGCCAACCAGTACATAAACCACAAGAGGTACTTCTCAATGGTGCTGCAAGCACTGGTGGATCACAAGGGATGTTTCACCGACATCAACGTGGGATGGCTGGGAAAGTGCTTGACGCTCGCATCTTCAGGAACTCTGGTCTGTTTGAACAGCTGCAGGAAGGAACTTACTTCCCCGACCAGAAAATTACCACTGGGGATGTTGAAATGCCTATAGTTATCCTTGGGGACCCAGCCTACCCCTTAATGCCATGGCTCATGAAGCCGTACACAAGCAGCCTGGACAGTAGTAAGGAGCAGTTCAACTATAGGCTGAGCAAGTGCAGAATGGTGGTAGAATGTGCCTTTAGACATTTAAAAGTTCGCTGGCGCTGTTTGCTTACTAAGTTAGACCTCAGCGCAACCAATATTCCCACTGTTATTGCTGCTTGCTGCATGCTCCATAATATCTGTGAGAGTAAGGGGGAAGACGTTTATGGTGGGGTGGGAGGTTGAGACAAACCGCCTGGTGGCCGATTTTGAGCAGCCAGACACCAGGGTGATTAGAAGAGCACAGTTTGGGTACGTCTATACTTACCTCCAGGTCCAGCGGTAAGCAATCGATCTTCTGGGATCGATTTATCGCGTCTTGTCTAGACGCGATAAATCGATCCCGGATCAATCCCGGAAGTGCTCACCATCGACGCTGGTACTCCTGCTCCGCGAGAGGAGTACGCGGAGTCGACGGGGGAGCCTGCCTGCTGCGTGTGGACCCGCGGTAAGTTCAAACTAAGATACTTCGACTTCAGCTACGTTATTCACGTAGCTGAAGTTGCGTATCTTAGTTCGAAGTGGGGGGTTAGTGTGGACCAGGCCTTAGATGTGCTGCACATCAGAGAGGCTTTGAAAACCAGTTTCATGATTGGCCAGGCTATGGTGTGACAGTTGTGTGTGTTTCTCCTTGATGCAAACTCGCCCCCTTTGTTGATTTTAATTTCCTGTAAGCCAACTACCCTCCCCCTTCGATCACAGCTGGCAAAGGAAATAAAGTCACTATTGTTTTGAAACCATGCATTCTTTCTTTATTAATTAAAAAAAAGTGAGATAACTGACAAGGTAGCCCAGGTGGGGTAGGGGAGGAGGGAAGGACAAGGCCACATTGCTTATTGTAGCCACACTACAAATCAAAACTGTTTGAATGACAGCCTTCAGTTGCTTGGGCCATCCTCTGGAGTGGAGTGCCTGGGTGCCCGGAGCTCCTCACCCCCACCCCCACCCCACATTCTTGGGCATCTGGGTGAGGGGGATATGGAACTTGGGGAGGAGGGCAGGCGGTTATACAGTGGATGCAGCAGCGGTCTGTGCTCTTGTTAGCTTTCCTGCAGCTCCACCAGAAGCCCCATCATGTCCGTTTGCTCCCCCATTAGCCTCAGCATCGCCTCCTGCCTCTTCTCATCGTGCTCACTTAATGCTTTCCTGGCCTCTGCCATTGAATGCCTCCATGCATTCAGCTGTGCCCTATCAGTGCAGGAGGACTGCATGAGCTCGGAAAACATGTCATCGCGAGTGCATTTTTTTGCCTTCTAATCTGCGATAACCTCAGGAACGGAGATGATAGGGGAGCATAGAAACATTTGCACCTGCAGGGGGATAAAAAGGGAGAGTAAAATTTAAGATGATACGTTTCTGAGAACAAAAGGGAGACTCTTTCACAGTGAATCAAGCAATTCACAGCAGACAGCACATGTGCTTCAGGTACAAGCTCACAGTTTGCCTTTTATATTGAGCGCCTGCCGGTATGGTGACACATCACACACGGCTGGGCAACAGAATTCGGTTTCCAGGCAGCCATGGTAAGCCAAAGGGTATGTGGGTTTGGCTTCTTCCACCTTCATAACATGTGGGAATGGTTTCAAACTGCAGCACCCTCCTTTCCCATAGCAAGCAATGCCGGTTGGGTTTGCCATTTAAAAGGAGGGGCTGCGGTTTTTGGGTGGATGTGCAGCACACACCTCCCCCGTGTGGCTATTCTCAGGGATGATCCTGTTTAGCCAAGCGCAAACAGCCCAGCATGAATGGGGTCCTTTTACTGTTCCCTTACAAAAATTCCCCTATTTCAACCAGGTGACCATGAATGTTATCACTCTCCTGAGGCTAACACAGAAAGATATAGACCAAATGTTGCTTGAATGCAACCAAAACCCAGGACCATTTGCTGCCATGCTTTGTGCTGCAATGATTCCAGACTACTTGCTGCTGGCTTGGTGTGGTAAAGTGTCCTACCGTGGAGGACAAAATAAGGCAGCCCTCCCCAGAAACCTTCTGCAAAAGCTTTCAAAGTACCTCCAGGAGAGCTTCATGGAGATGTCCCTGGAGGATTCCCACTCCATCCCCAGACCCGTTAACAGACTTTTCCAGTAGCTGTACTGGCCGCGAATGCATCCCAAGTCTTCAGGGCAAATCAAACATTAAACACAATTGCTTTTAAACCCTGTACTGTAGTTACAAATGTGCACTCACCAGAGGTGCCTTCTCCGGCTTCAGGGTCCAGGATCCTGCCTTGGGATGGTATTGGCTCCAGGGTGATGAAAAGGTCTTGGCTGCCAGGGAGAATGGATTCACCGCTTGCCTGCTGCGCATTCTCCTCCTCCTCCTCTTCCTCATCCACAAAATCCTCCTCCCTGTTGCGTGAGACTCCCCACTTGCAGGTGTCCATGGACAGTGGTGGGTTAGTGGTAGGGTCCCTCCCTAGAATGCCATGCAGCTAATCATAGCAGCGGCATGTATGGGGCTCTGACCCGGAGCGACCATTTGCCTCCTTTGTCTTTTGGTAGGCTTGCCTGAGCTCCTTGACTTTCACGCGGCACTGCTGTGTGTCCCTGTTGTAGCCTCTGTCCACCATGCCCTGTGCGATTTTGGCATATATATTAGCATTGCTTCTTTTTGATTGGAGTTTGGCCTGCACAGATTCTTCTCCCCATACAGCAATCAGATCTAGTGTCTCCCGTTTGGTCCATGCTGGAGCTCCTTTGCGATTCTGGAGGGACTGCATGGTCACCTGTGCTGCTGAATTTGCCACGCTGACCAAACAGGAAATGAAATTCAAAATTTCCCGGAGCTTTTCCTGTGTACCTGGCTAGTGTATCGGAGTTGAAAGTGCTGTCCAGAGTGGTCACATTGGAGCACTCTGGGATAGCTCCCAGAGGCCAATACCATCCAATTGCGTCTGCATTACCCCAAATTCGACCCAGCAAGGTTGATTTTAGCACTACTCCCCTCGCCGGGGAGGAGTACAGAAGTCAATTTTAAGAGCCCTTTAGGTTGACGGAACGGGGTTGGTTGTGTAGACGCATTGCTTAGAAAATCGACCTAATGTGGCTAAATTCGACCTAACCTCGTAGTGTAGACCTGGGCTAAGTCACAGACAAAAATCAATGGAAGAGGCAGGATTAGAACTCTGATCTTCCTGACTCCCCGGTAGGACTAGTTGAAAAATTTCTATCAGAACTATTTAATGGAAATTGGGATTTCAGTTAAACAAGATTTTTCATGAAAAGCTTGTGATTTCCATTGAAAATTTTCACTGGAATACATTTTACATGATGCACTATGTCCAGGGACTCCCACGATGTGCTGTGTAGACTCAACAAGAGGAGACACTGTGTGGTCTGTGCTGCATCATGGTAGGATGTAGTCTGGCTCGGAAGTCCAGTCTCTATAAGAGAATGGAGGCATTGGACGCTGCCGTGGCATTTCCAAATTAGGATTTTTTGTTTTCAATCAGAATAGTTTGGTTTTCCTTTAGAAAAAATGTGGGCGAGGGGGAGGGGAGTTGCTGAAAAGTCAAAATTTACTATGGAAAATTGACAAAGAATTTCTCTTCACTTGCATCAAAATTTTTGCAGAAATTTTTTTTTCCCAACCAGCCCTACTCTTCACCGTGTGCTCATTCCTCCAGATTAAATGTGCACTCAGATCAACATCTGCTGTTACAAATCAAGAAAATGCTTAGTAGAACCCTATTTCAGTGTAAAGTTTTTTGTTTAATGTTTAATGTTCAGTGTATTAATAAAATATGAAGAAGCATATGTACATTTGCCTAGTTTCTAAAACAGAAATGAAGGAAAGTTATCGCACAGTAGAGGAATTCTTGAAAACTGGATTTAATTAGAGTTAAAATTTAGACATGAGTTTTAATGAACGTTTTCATTTGCAAAATTCCAAGATAACCAGAAAAACATCCCTCCTTTCCCACTAAAAGTACAAGTGCCGCTAGTGTAATGCAACAATTCTATGATGATGAGCCCCATAGAAATGCCTATAAATAAAATATACTTTTCCAGGAATATAACAGTGAGGGAATGGATAAAATGTTCTTCTTTGTAACCACATTGCACTGCAATAGGTTGCTACAATGATCTAATGCAGACTGCATTTTACATTTATTGCTGCAAATTACTTGCAAGGTAACAGGGATTTTCCTTTACTAAACAACCAGGATTTTTGGTGTTTGTCCAGGAACTATTCCCAGCATGACCTCAACGATACTAAACACTCAGAGTTTCAGGTGCTCGTTACCTCTCAGGAGCAGGCCCAAAGGGAATACTACAGTACTTCGGTCAAGCCTCTTATTTTTCTCAATTATCTGCTCCTGCATCTGAGACGCCTACCAGTACTGTTCAAGGGGAAGCTGCTGACTCTATACCTTCAGCTGCAAATGTATCTCACAGCTGGATGAGGATGAGAATCAAGTTTTTAGTCCTTGCTTACTAAGGCCTGGTCTACACTGGGGGGAGGTGGGGCGGGGGTCGATGTAAGATACGCAACTTCAGCTACGGGAATAGCGTAGCTGAAGTAGACGTATCTTATTTCGACTTACCTCCCGTCCTCATGGTGCGGGATCGACGGCCACGGCTCCCCCGTTGACTCCGCTACCGCCACTCGCCCTGGAGGAGTTCCGGAGTCAATGGGAGTGCGTTCGGGGATCGATATATCGCATACCCTAAGATGTGGAAGTTTGATTTTTAGCTACAAAGGCCAACATACCAGATCTAAAAAAACCTATCCAAATGCCTATTAATGAAGTTCTAAAAGACAGATTCCTAGGAGCTTGCTACCTTCCATAGCAAGGAAAGTATAGCCTTTCAACACCCATTGTGAGCAGAGTCCATAGAGAATGGTACCTTCTTCAGATAAGGCCTAATTTTGAAACCCTTTACTCTTGAGATGTAGTGTGTTACTCTGGAAGTAATCTCATTACATTCAATGGATGATATCCTGGCACTGTTTAAAACTCATTAAAGTCAGCGGGGGCAGGATTTCACCCCGTGGAACTATACCTGAAGTAATCCACTGTACATAAGGGTGCCAAATTCAGCCCCGTAAGAGGGGTTCAGCATCATTTAGGTTGGCAGCTAGGGATTCATTTTGACTAGGGATGTGTGAAACTGCAGAATACTTTTCATAACACTTTGGGAAGTTTCCCAGAATTTCATCCTGCCTATTTTTGGACCCCTCATAATTTCCATTTGTGGGACATTTTGCAAAACAAGAACTTCACTACAAAATCGTGACATTTTAGCTACTTTCATAGTGGGGTAGAGGAGCATTAGTGTACATTAGAATTAGGCCCAAAGGCCCTGAGTCTGCTATTAATTATGCACAGGCAAACACTGAGCCTACGTGGAATCATATTGACTTCAGTGAAGTTATGAGGCTGGATTTCTGCACCCACCGACCCACCCACAACCAACTGCAGGATTGAGACATAAAACTGATCTTAATATCATTCCAGATTCATTTATTTAAATGATGTATTTTAAATCTAAATCATCAATAACAAGTTTGCAGACAGTACATTGCTGGCATACTGAGACGTAGTATGTGGACCAGTATATATTTTCCCAACCTCTATTATTAGTGTCATTTTAGGATAATTAAAACTGAAAACAAATCTAATCTAGCTCATTATTTAGGCTGTTTAGCTTATGCACATCATATGGACAATTAAAATAGACGGTTTGGTGTTTTCCCAAGTCAGTTTCACTTTAGGTATATGAATATTAAAAAAAAATTAACCATAAAAAGCATTCAAGAAATATTTCTACAGACTGAGCCACATTCCATGAACGTCAATGAAGTTACATCTGGTACAGGATTTGGCCCATCGGAGTTTTTAGGGCCCCATTTTCTTCTTGTTAAACCTAAATTTGTGACCTCCTGCTAGGAAACAGGGTTCCTTTAAGTGAAAAGCATGGGTTACTATCATATATGGGCCTGCCCCAGAACACTTGATCCAAATATTCTTATATTTTGGGAAAGATTGCATCCTGAACTGCATTTTGGAGCTAACCTGGCTGAAATAAAACCCCTTATGTTAGAATTATAGAACTTTTAACAACTTTAAATCCAGTTCTGTATCTGACCTTTGCCATTTTAATTGCTATAGTACTTGCATGTGAGATTATTATATCACCAGTAAAATGCTCTTTGGTCAGCAGTACTTCATGTCCTTTGGTGATTACATTTCATACAGATCAAAAAAGATGGCAGAGGGAGACATAATTTTGGGCTGCTCTGGGCAGCTTGTTTTCCCAGGAAACCAAAACAATTTCCATCAGCAATCCCTGCAGTAATTAATGCTGCTCCTTTGCAATATTAATATCCACTCCTATGCTTCACAGGTGGAGGGACCAGAAACCAATGGGAAAAGGTTACTGAGCCAGCTATATTGCCAGGTGGGAGAGGAAAGCCCTGACAGTATGAAAATGTGAAGACTCTGGTCAGATGCTCCGAGATCCAGGAGGTTGAAATTGGGATTCCCTGCAGATCCTAAACAACGTTGTGGTTAGGAGGTCATGTCCCCTGGCCCTCATGGGGTTGGTAATCCCTGCCAAGTTGTCAAGTTTTCCATGGGTGCTGTCATAACTATAAAGGGAAGGGTGGCAGCTCTCCTGTGTACTGTGCTATGGAATCCCTCCTGGCCAGAGACTCCAAATCCTTTTACCTGTAAAGGGTTAAGAAGCTCGGGTAACCTGGCTGACACCTGACCCGAAGGACCAATAAGGGGACAAGATACTTTCAAATCTTGGTGGGGGGAAGGCTTTTGTGTGTGTCCTTTGTTTAAGGGGTTGTTCGCTCTTGGGACTGAGAGGGACCAGACATCAATCCAGGTTCTCCCCATCTTTCTAAACAAGTCTCTCCTATTTCAAACTTGTAAGTAAAAAGACAGGCAAGGCGTCTTAGATTTACTTTGTTTTCTCAACTTGTAAATGTACCTTTTACCAGAGTGTTTATCTTTGTTTTGCTGTACTTTGAACCTAAGACAGAGGGGGGGTCCTCTGAGCTCTTTAAGTTTGATTACCCTGTAAAGTTATTTTCCATACTGATTTTACAGAGATGATTTTTACCTTTTTCTTTAATTAAAAGCCTTCTTTTTTAAGAACCAGATTGATTTCTCCTTGTTTTAAGATCCAAGGGGGTTTGGATCTGTATTCACCAGGAGTTGGTGAAAGGAGGGTGGGAGGAAGGAGGGGGGATGGTTAATTTCTCCTTGTTTTAAGATCCAAGGGGGTTTGGATCTGTGTTCACCAGGGAATTGGTGAAAGGTTTCTCAAGGCTTCCCAGGGAGGGAATTCTTGTGATGGTGGCAGTGGACCAAAGCTAAGCTGGTAGATAAGCTTAGGAGTCCTCATGCAGGCCCCCACTCTTGTACCCTAAAGTTCAAAGTGGGGATACAGCCTTGACAGGTGCGAATAATTTTTCTAAAAGTTTCCAGAGCCGTTGTGGCTGTGTTGGTCCCAGGATATGAGAGAGACAAGGTGGGTGAGGTAATATAGTTTATTGGACCAACTTTTGTTGATGAAAGAACAAGTTTTTGAGCTACACAGAACTCTACTTCAGGTCTGGACCCACTACCAATAAAAAATGTAATTTATCAGGTTCAGACACTAAAATGTTGGACATTTACAGTAACTTTTTTTTAATATGGTCTCGCCTAAGACTTGTTTAGCTTATTTAGGACATTTATTTTGGAGTGTAATTCTTTGGAACCATTAACATTAACCATGCTAATACAAAAGTTTATACTGGAAAGCTGTTGTGACTTTTTGCAAAAGTGTTTAATCTAAAATATAATATTGTATGTTGCTAACATCCAAAAGCTTACACTCACATCACAGTGTATCCACTGTCTCTGTCTTGTGCGGAGGGAACGTTAAGTCTAATTCCTTTACGATGAATACAGTTTCTCTCTCACTCAAAGAGGAATTGTGCCTCCTGTGGGTAGCCTGAACACACAAGCTTTGCTGAGGGGAACGGTACAGAACATTAGAAGGAGACAGAGTACCTCTGCAGCTGCTATTATAACCCAATCACTAGCCACCTTCCTCTGACACATCTGGTAGTTGCCACAGTCAGACAAAAGACACTGGACTACATGGACCTCCAGTCTGATCTAACAGAATATGACAATCTTAAATTGCTATGCAGGAGTACGTGCACAGGGATAGACTAGTAGATCCATGAAAGCATTAATTAGCAACAGAACTCAGGATTTATGGTTTCAAAACCACAGGCATCTACTGCTTAACTGAAAGGAAGTTCACCTTCCTTGTTAGTTATGGTAGGACCCGAGTCTGTGGGACAGCCATGAGAGAGCAATCGTACCATCCACCAATCTGTAAGGAATCCATATGCTGCACACTTATAGTTAGATTAGCCATCAGCAAAACTGCTCGCACATAGCATCAGAAATAGAAATCTAGAAACACAAGATCTGCCACATGAGCTAAGGAAAGTCTACTCTAGCTGGTATAGTGAGCCCTTATTTGTAGGCCAAGGACACTGCCCACAACTGCATAAAACTTGTCCTGAGTATCTGAAGTTCAGGTCTAATACCGTCAGCCATCAGCCTAACGATTCTATAGCAGCATAGACACACCATTGGGACAGAACCCAAAACCTTCAGAAAGATTCCCATTGACTTCAGTGGGCCCTTACAGCTATGCAAAATGCTACCAATCTAGATGAGAGGTGTTTTACACACACTTCTTTTCACAAAAAACACGATGAAAGGCACAAGGCGATGTAGAATCAAACCCAATGCCTCTAATTATTAAGTGATAAATATCTGAGAGTTATTGCTTACCCAAACCAGAAACTTTCCAAGCTTGTCCATCGCTGATTGATGTCTGAAAAATATCACCATGTTAGCTATATACAATACCACAGAGCTTTTATTTATCCTCTTCCATCAGTAGTTCTCAAAGCACTTTACAAAGGACCTCAGTATCATTATCCCCATTTTATAGATGGGGAAACTGAGACACAAAGGTATGAAGTGACTTGGCCTGTCTCTATCTATTCCATAGCCAGGTTCAGTCCCCTTCTAGTGTAACAGAAGCCCAACTGAAAATCCAAACAAATGGTACTTCCACCCATCATGGGCTCACCCATCATCGGATATGCTGTAGTTCCCTGCTCTTGGCCCCTATTCCCTGCACAGTTCTTCTATGCTTCTTAAGCTAAGCACTGCCACCCAGGCGTATTCCTCAGACAACCTTTTCCCAGCAGGTTTTCCCTCTGCCTCTTCTCCCCAGAGGCTCCAGCAGTTCCTCCCAAGGACTCCCTACTTTCCATAGTCCCTACTTCAGGGCCTCCTACAGGAGCCTAACCTAATCCCTGTATGCTCAGCCTGCCTTCACCAAGCACTCCCAACCTCTCGTCTCAAGTCTCCACTCTTGACTGAGTTCTCCTCTCTCCTTATGTCCTCTCTGACCCTTTCACAGCTGGGATCACCAATTGTAATTAAGTCACCCAATCAAGATCAGCTGGGGGGATAGAGGCTAAGTCACAGGCAAGGCTGAGCCAGACTACCCTTAAACGGGGCAGCCAGTTCTTGCAACGAGCAGGAAACTTAAATAAATACAATTACTGATCAAGGTAAAAGACATAAATGTACATATCAGAGAGGATCAAAATTTTCAGAACAGAAAGGTTTGTCAAAAATGGCCTATGATTTTTTTTTTTTTTTTTTTTAAATTTTGTAGACATTTTTTTATGAAAAATATTGTGCCCTCTTTCATTTTAAAACAGCAAAAAAAATTACCCAAAACGGGGGGTTTTACTATTAGAAATTTCAATAATGTTTTCAATCAAAATATTTTTAAAGTATAAAAAAATCACAAAACATTTTGAAAAAAGTGAAAAGTTAGTACACTTTGAAATGAAAATAGTTTTAAATGTTCTTGCAAAAAACATTTCCCCCATGAATGCATTGCTTTAGCCTTTTAACCTTTTTCTTCTTCTGAACACAGAAAAGACTCAGCACGGTATTTAGTTGTTTTAAAGAACCTTGGGTTTCAAATAGAAGGTTATCTCCCTGATAAATCTTTGCATTTTAGTAAGCACCAATAAATAAAAAATTATGAGAGAACAAGTGTAAAACTATCCCTAGTTTTCTAAGGTCCTATGGATATCCAGTCATGACAAAAACCGTAATTTTACTACTAGAGTGAGAATTAGCAGAAGACTATTAACTTTACCACACAATCTCACTATAGCTTTTAAAGTACTCAACCGGATAAAAGGATATTCAATCAGAAACTCTCAAGATTCATGGGATTTTGAACAGTAAGTGTGAAACTACTGTGTGTAGGCTATACACAACAGATCGGGGAGAGAAGAAGGGAGTGGGGTGGCCAGGGAAGGATGTCATCTGAGGCAAGATGGCTTAGGAGTTTGATAATGGTCATCAGTGTCTTTCATCTCTAATTTAATGGGTCATGTATACTCTAGATTGACAAAAACTAAAAGAGGGTGCACAAACCAAAATTCAGTCAATACAGCTAAATTCGATATGGTTTTATGTCAATGACACATGAAACAATACATTCCATATGATCTGAATGCAAAACTATATATTGGTTTAAGTTTGCTCAAAACTGCATGTATGTTTGAACAAAACTGGGCTCAGGTTTGCTTGAAAGCAGAAATTGGTTCAAGCCTCAAAATCTTGATCCAGATCTTTATGGGCTTTAAATTTGGAGAGCAGTGGACATTCAGATCTGTGGTTTTGGCTTAGTCCATTATATAGATGGGTTTAGGAGCTAGCTACAAGTTTTAGAACCACACTGTATCCAGCAATGTTCAAAGGCAGAGTTTTGCTTCAGGATCTTGCACCTGAAAAGTCTGTAAATCTTTGCAAAGCTTTTTTTCCATGCAGGGCTTTATAACAAAACTTAAACCTAATGTGTTGTCACTTAGTTCTCATCATAGACCCAAAACTTCAATATCCGGCACATAAAGTTACGTACTTGCCACGACACCACTACAGGGGATCCTTTCCCTTTTTATGTGCAGATGGAGACTCCTAATGGCACGAAGATTACTCCCTCTATGGAACATTAGCTGTGATTCTAGCAATACCTATACTGGCTGCTGATGTCATTTGTTTCCCTCTAGGTTCAAATGGAGGAGGGCGTGGGGGCTGGGAAACCACAACTAGCTCTGTACAGGTATCAGATTGCTTCTCTGCAGGATTTAGAGGGCCTTTGCACAGCTATATGTTGTCAGTCAGGTCCATGCTTTCATTCAGCAACACAGTGAAATTATTTTTTGTTTTTCCAAATACTATTATCTAGTCAAACTTTCAGTCTTTTTGATTGGAAACTATGTACTACACACACATAAAATCACAGATTCACACAAACACTGACAACACATCAGCGTAAATTCAGTTCCTGCAAGTAAAAATTTGGTCATCACCATTATGTAAAAAAAGACAACACTCTCTTAGACTGAACTTTTTCCTGTCAGGCCTCCAGTGCTTTTTCTATCTGATTTGAGTTGTCTATTTAGATTGTAAACTTATTAGGGCAGGGAACATGTTATCTTCAGTGTTTTGTATAGTACCGAACACACTATCGATGCTACATAATGTGCAGTCACTGCACTTTGCATGTATCTGTCATATCTAGCTAGGTAGGGTTAGAGAGATAGATATGCAGTATCAATTTTCTATTGATCAAAGTTAATTTTTCTCTGTCATTTCCGAGTACAGATTCCTGAAGGACTCTTAAGCATCTGGCTTGCTGCCAGTCATTCTGGAAAAGCTCCCTTTCTTCCTTCCTGTAGTAATGCTGGAGAATTCTAAGTATCAACCCAGATTCCCAAATAATCCTAAGCAAAGGAAAATGTAGGTGCAGGGTACAGTGTAGACTATTAGACTGCAGAATAGTCTCCCAAGGGGTGTGATGAAGCCCTTTTGCTTGATATTTGTAGACTGGGTGAACCATCAGATATGTTATTTCAGAGAACAGTCATCCTTCAGGAAGGGTAGACTGAACTAGCTGAGACTTTAGAGGTCTTTTTGCTCTTCAATTTCTACAGCATACATCTTAGATCCGGTGGTCGGGGGTAGCAAATAGAGAAGGACCTACCTCAGTGAGGCGAAAGTATGACATTCCAGGGTGCAATTCAGACCAGTGAGGGGTTGTGTCATCACCAGCCCTGCAACCTGGGGTGTCTCACAATGCTTTGCTGCTGTAGCACCCAAACTGGGCCCCTCACAAACAGTATTCAGGTCACACCCTGAGTGTCTGTGTATAGCTGCAGCCTGCTGGCAACATTCCAATCACACTCTGGCTTCCACAGCCTTGGTTACCACTTGCAGGGTAACCCCAACACACTCCCAGTCCCCGATTTCCCCCCCAAAAAACTTGTGTTCTGCATAGTCCAGCACTTTCCTGGATAGTTCAGATATTTTAGGTCCATTGCCCCTGCAAGGAAACAATATACAACAGTTTGCTACTTTAAATGGAGTTACCTCACCGCCTAGTTTAAGCACAACACTGGGCTAGTTTTGATTAAAGAATAAAACAAGCTTATTTAACTACAAAGAGAGAGATTTTAAGTGAGTACAAATATAAGACATTAAAGTCAGAAACGGTTACATAGGGTTACCATACGTCCGGATTTCCCCGGAAATGTCCGGCTTTTTGGTACTCAAATCCCCGTCCGGGGGGAACTGCCAAAAAGCCTGACATGTCCGGGGAAATAGGGAGGCAGCATAAGCCAGGGTCCGCCTGGCCCCAGCACGACCCACCGGGTCCGCAGTGCAGCCCAGCTGCCCGGCTACATTGTAGCGAGCTCAGAGGGGGAAGGGGGGGCGCAGCCGCAGAAGGCGGCGAAGGGGCTGCTGCTGCCCCCGGAGGCCGGGCGGACCGCGCGCCCCAGCCGAGCCTGCAGGACCACGGGGAGGCTGGGCCCAGCCAACGGCTCGGGCTTCCCTCACGGGCGGGGACTCCCCAGCCACTGGGGGACCCTTCCTGCGGCCCCATCACCCCGCGTGGCAGGAAGGAGGCTGCGGCGTGGGGCAGGGAGTGCGGCGTGTGCCGGGGCTGCAGGGACCCGCGCTGCCCCGGTCGCTGCTGAGCATCCAAAGCCCCCGCCAGGCAGAGGCTGCTGGGGGAGCGGGGGAGCTGGGCAGGCGAGGGGGTGCAGAGGCTGCAGGGCGAGGAGGAGCAGGGCAGGCAGGGGCATAGAGGCTGCAGGGGCAGGGGGGAACGGTGGCAGGGCAGATGGGGGCGCAGAGGCTGCAGGGGCGGGGGGTGCAGGGTGAGTGGGGAGCAGGGGGGCACAGGGTCTGCAGGGTGAGGAGGAGCAGTGCAGGCAGGGGCAGGGGGGCACAGGGGCAGGGCAGGCAGTGGGGTGCAGAGGCTGCAGGGCGAGGAGGAGCAGGGCAGGCAGGGGCATAGAGGCTGCAGGGGCAGGGGGGCACAGGGGAAGGGCAGGTGGGGGGCGCAGAGGCTGCAGGGGCGGGGGGGGGATGCAGGGGATGCAGGGCCAGTGGGGAGCAGGGGGCACAGAGGCTGCAGGAGGGGGGGGTGCAGGGGCTGCAGGGCGAGTGGAGAGCGGGGAAGCACTTAGCAACCCCCAACCAAGTTCAGAGCGGGAGAGAGGAGGGGGAATGTGGGGTGCTCAGAGGAGGGGGCAGAGTTGGGGCAGGGACTTTGGGGAAAGGGTTGGAATGGGGGTGGGGAAGGGGTGGAGTTGGGCGGGGCCGGGGGTGGGGAAGGGGCGGAGTTGGGGCAGGGCTGGGGGCAGGACCGGGGCCCCGTGGAGTGTCCTCTTTTTTAAATGTTTGAATATGGTAACCCTAGGTTACAAGAGAAAGATAAAATGCTTCCTAGTACTAAAATTTAAACTAGACGTGTTTCAAGGTGAAGTCTCTTATCACATGTTCCCAGTAACATGTGATAAAATTCTCAATCCAGGATCTGCTCCCAAAGTCCAATGGCTGTTTCTTTTGTCTTCTTACGTGAAAGAGGGAATGATTAATAGGGAGAGATACCTTGGGGTGTTTTGCCCCTCACTTTCATAGTCCAGTCTCCTCCCCACTTTGAAATGCATTTTCTAGATAAAGTTCATCCCACTGTGAAGATGGAGACAAGGAGTCTCGCAGTGAAAGAGGTTCCATGCTGTTGTTTGCTAGCCTAAGATGCAGATCTGTGTGTTCCTGCTCCCCTTCCTTGTCAAAGAATGGCTACTTGGTAGGTAATGGACCATCAGCTTTGGTGACACCTGGCTAGAGGCATCAACTTGTCCTTTGTCTTTGAGAAGCTGGTTTAGCCAGACTGGTCTGGTAAACATATTTCAGTCCTAATTTCAGCTTAGATGTATAACTGTACATATAATGTTGCTACACCCATTTCACCATGATATTATTGAACAGCGAGTTATTAGTTTTCAAACGATCCCTCACAAGGCATATTTTGTACAAAGATTACTACAGTAGTGTGTAGGGTGTGAATATAGGGGTGCATTCAGTCACAGCAGGTCAAAACATACAAATAAGGAAGAGGCAGTTTTGTTTCATAGATCAGGGTGAGACTTTTGGGTTACTGCTGAGCCTCAAAAAACAGCAGTGCTCCCATGACTCAACACCTAAAAAGCTATATTTTTGGCTGGCCAGAACTTCCCCACAAGTCAAGTGCCTGTATTTAGCTGTCTTCTATGGTTTGTATTGTGTATGTCACCATTGTGGAGCAAACCACAAGGCATATATTTTAGACAGCAACATGCGCTGCATGCAGTATTTGGAGGAATTTTATGTAGCAGTGATTAAATCTAGGGTCCCCAGTCCTTGCCTAATACACACCTAAGTTCTGACTAAACCTATGTTTGTTTTTAAATCTGGTATCATAAATTAATGCAATTGTTGCCATATGAATGGATGGGAAAATTATGAGGACTATATAGGAACAGAAACACTCAGGAAGCTGAACAGAACTCTATTGCAATTGGACTAAAGCAGTAACCTTGAGTAAAAGTTCCCGGATTGTCCTTAACTTCCCTGGGCAGGGCTCTCCATGCAGAGCTCTTCCAAGCCTTTATTTACCCAGAAACGCCTTTGGATTGGGATTCTCTAACTAAATTTACTAATTAAAAGGGAGATGTCCTCCTATCTCCCCACATTCATTAGTCTTAACCCACCTTTATGCCCTCTTCACACCCTGTCTCTCACTTCTTTTTTTTCCTCCCAGGACAGTTTTTCCTGCTGCCTCCCTCCCAACTCTCATATTTCCAAGACAGGAGCCACAATAAACAACTCTCCTGATGGTCTAGTTTGAAACTGCACCTCCCATTTTAACTTTCCCTTTGAACTAAACACTCCATTTAACATGGTTTTAAACAGGCTTCTAGGATATGAATATCACTATAACTCTGCTCAAACACAGATACTGAAAATATGGCGTCATCCTTCCACAGCCCTACAAAAATCAAAAACAGATTTGTAGAAAATGTAAAATATATATCCTACAAGCTAATCTGTATAAGTAAATTTACTTGTCAAGCACAAAGTTGAAAACAGATGACAAGTACAGCACAGACCATCTGATAATGTTTTGGTAGCCCATCTATAACCAGTTATAAACATTGCATTGGGGATTCCACACACCCCCAACCCCACCCTTCATATTGATTTGTCTTTAGACTAAAGCTCCTAAACGATCAGTCCTTTTTCCTACCAACGGTTGGTCACGTTGAGGGCTTGTTTTCTTTCAGGACAGACGTTCCCTGCTGTGCTTTTCCTGGTTTTGGACTATTTTTAATATTTACTTTAAGTTGCTTTGGCAACGGGGAATCACAGATGGTAAGAGTTAGAATTATGCCACAGGAGACATTTATCATTGTACCTTTGTATAATGTGAGTTCTTGTTCTCAGAATTTCTCCTCATGCTGGGCACTTCTGTGTTTATTTTATGAAGAAAGAACTAATGAATGCACATGGCTAATGAATAATATAAAATGCTGATTAATCTTTATTGGAGCCTGTTTAATGCTGTATGATGATTGTATTAATGAGAAAACAACCATGTTTACTTTTGCCATTTACACTAAAAAGAGAAAGGGACAGATTTCTCATACTCTTCCTCATGTTAGTCCACAGATAATCTCATTCACTTCAGTGGCACTGAGTATGGAGTAAGATAGTACTTCACATGAGCAAGGACATCAGAATCTGGCTCAAATGACTAACAGCTGGCATTTTGCTCCCTTCCAGGAATTAGAATGTGATGTACGTATCTCAAATAGGTATCGATGATATTTCAATCATTCTAAAATTTTCTATAAAACATGGCAGTGGGCAGGGGGAAATCCGCTTGCTTATTCTATAAACAATAGTCGGGGGAGGAAAGAAGCCAGTCAGTCAGCCTAATTTCCACCAAAATAATGATAATAGTCAGTATTTTCAAAAATGTCTCTAAAGTTAGGCACCTCAATGGCGTGGCTTTGAAAGGAACAGAGCACCACAGCTCCCATTGATTTGGCAGTGGGATGACCCACAGATGCTCAACACCTCTGAAAATCAGGCTGTGTAGGTGCCTAACTTTAAGTACTCACTTTTTAAAAATATTGGCTATTATTATACTTTTGGTTGACTCTGGGACAACTGGACCAAGTTTTTGGATTTAGGTACATAACTTTAGGCACCCTTATTTGGAACATCTGGCCAATAATAAATACTTTGCATCTATAAATCTCACAGCCCTTTACATGGGCAGGTCGTCTTATTCCCGTTTTACCAATAGGGAGAATGAAGCGACTTCCTGAAGGAGGGACACTCAGTGAGTTATTAGTAGAGCCCGGAACAGAACCCACACCGTGGCAATACCACCTAGTCTCCTTCAGTGTGAACCCCATAGGGTACAGGAGATCAGGTTGGTTCTGAGAAGTGTAATTTCAGCCTTGGATAAATATAGTTCAGTGTGTAAGCAGTTGGAAGAAAGATACCAAATTCTAAGTGCAAGCCAACTGACTGCAATGGAGTGGTTGCAGTGTAACGAGAGAAGAAGTTGTCTCACAATGTGCAAAGTATTGATCAAAGGCACATTTTCCCCTGAAAGATACAGCCATCAAGAGGCATATTGCTGAGACTCCAAGAATTAGTTTCCTGTGACATAGTACAGTACTGTAGTGATAACGATAACAAACTCATAAAATTTGTTTTTTTAACAGAACCTTTCATCCAAAGAATGCCAAAGCGCTTTTATGTACTGCAGTGAAAGCCATACAAACCACCTTTGCTATTAGGTAGCCTCCTTTCTTCAGAGCACCCCAGATACACTGAAAGCCTTATTCAATAGCCTCCCCTCATAAAGATACCCAAGATACACTGAGCACACTTATGCTCCATTTTTGTTAGCAAGCCACCCTCATTAAGCAACCAAACTCTGTCAGCACAGTCAAGTTTTCCCACTGTGCATCACGAACCAAGGGCTAGAGCAGCTACAGCTGGGCAGGGTGCCAGGAAGCCTGAGATAGGCCGGTTTGACTCGGATCTGCATAGTGCAATATGGACACATGAGCACAGGTGAGAGATCTGGTTCCAGGAATTGTAAACTCAGGGTCACTAATCAGTGTGTACACTCAGGCATTTAGAAATACCGCCCCTGCACACTCAAGTCCCACAGACGCTGCGCTTACACTGTCGTGTAGACATACCCAGAGAGGTCACTTAAATCATGTTTTCTCTCTGAATAGGAATCATCCCCCTGCCCCCAAGTGATGGGAAATGACAGCTCTATAACAATTCAGACACACCCTACAAACAGTTTAGGACAAAGTGAAAAAAACAACTTATCCAAATGATCATGCAGAACTTATTCAGGATGGCAAAATGTAATATTCCATCATAATATAGCATGAGCGTCTATGTTCCAGTTTAGATGTCTTTCAGCCAATTTATATTCAAAGTACAGCAACAAGTCTATACCATGATGGGTTCAATTTGAACACTGCTATTATAAAGACAATAGATTTTTCTATCTATTGTCTATCACTCAGTATTTATACTACACTCTTCACCATAGTATCTTAGCTCTAAATGCCATCATTTAAAACAAAAAGAGAGAGAGATTGAAGTATGTTGGTAAAGGTGACAAAGATGCAGAAGTTCAACATGAAAACGGGATTCTGAGTTTTGAACAGAGCTTTCTGAAAAATGGGAAAGATTTTCATGAAGGATATGTTCCTTCCCTCCTACACTCCCATTGGAAAAAAATAAAAGTTTTTAGTCAGCTCTTCTTTTGAATCTAAAGCCTGAAAACACTATGGAGAGGGGGGCAGCCCAACAGAATTAGTCTGGCAAAGGGATGGGGACAGGTTATGTTATAAAAAGGAAAGAGGATTAGAAGTCCTACAAGTGCAATATGTCCAAAGTGGAGAGACAGTTACAGAAGAGTCAGTTGAGTGTATTTATGTTGAAGTTGATAATCCGGACAGTTGTCTGGCCCTGGACTATAAGCAGTATGCAAGCACCTCTGGATATGTTGTACAAAGATGATCCATTTTACTTGTATCAAACACTTTTTCTTCTCCAATATTTTTGTTAATTTTTGAAAATTGTTTTAAAAAAACCCCAAAACTATTAAAGTACTGAAAAAATATTGAATTACAAATAATTCATTTAATGATTTAAGGAGTTTCCGAGATCTTTTCAAAAGGACCCAAATCACCATTGCAGTTCACCTCATGCAGTCATTTACAACAGTGCAACAAGAGTGCAAAATGCCACCAAAACCGAATGGGCCTGTTAGGCCCTCACTTTGCACTGGTTTAAATAACAACACAAGATGCAGGGCACTGGTCAAGCCGGCTCCTATACTCTTCCCCCGTAGAATACTAAGCAGAGAGTCTTTTGCCTTCTACATCCCCCAATAAGGTATGTGCAAATGGTTGGGGGTGGGGCACATCCATACAAACACTGGACCAGGGCTAGGTGTTCCAGTCAATTTGGGCAGAGGTGACTGGTGGGCTTTGCCATAGGCCTTGGCTACACTTGCTGTGTACAGCGCTGTGAGTTAAACCTGACTTCGTGCAGCTGAGTAGGGAAAGCGCTGCAGTCTGTCCACACTGACAGCTGCCCAGCGCACTGTCGTGGCCACATTTGTGGCAACTGAAGCGCTATTGGGAGCGGTGCATTATGGGCAGCTATCCCACAGAGCACCTCTTCCCATTCTGGCGCCGTGGCTTGTGGGAAGGGGGCGTAGGTGCGGGGCATTCTGGGTCCTGTCCCAACGCCCCGTGATGCATCGCTTCGCATCCCAGAAATCCCTTTGTTTCCGTCCACCTTTGGCGCCATCTTTCAACGGTTTATGTGCAGCGCGATCTGTCTGCGGGAAATGGAGTCCGAACTGCTGAGGCGTATGCTGACTTATCTCGCCAGCACATCACGTTTGGCTGTCAAACTATTCCTTAAGATCCAAAGTGACAGTGAGAGTGAGGAGTCCGATGATGCTATCGAGCCGCGTAACGCGTACCACACGAAATTGCTTGTGGCATTCACGGACATGCTCAGCACCGTGGAACGCCGCTTTTGGGCTCGGGAAACAAGCACCGAGTGGTGGGATCACATCGTCATGGAAGTCTGGGATGACGAGCAGTGGCTGCAGAACTTTCGGATGAGAAAAGCCACTTTCATGGGACTGTGTGAGGAGCTCGCCCCCACCCTGCGGCGCAAGGACATGAGATTGAGAGCTGCCCTGCCAGTGGAGAAGCGGGTGGCTATTGCAATCTGGAAGCTGGCAACTCCAGACAGCTACCGGTTGGTCGCAAACCAGTTTGGAGTGGGAAAGTCGACCATTGGAATCGTGTTGATGCAAGTTTGCCATTAATCGCATCCTACTCAGAAGAACCGTGACTCTGGGTAACGTGCAGGAAATAGTGGATGGCTTTGCACAAATAGGGTTCCCTAACTGTGGAGGGGTGATAGATGGGACGCACATTCCTATTCTGGCACCACCCCACCTAGGATCCGAGTACGTTAATCGGAAAGGGTATTTCTCTATGGTTCTCCAGGCGCTTGTGGATCATCGTGGGCATTTCATTGACATTAACACAGGCTGGCCCGGAAAGGTGCATGACACACGCATCTTTCGGAACACTTGGCTGTTCAGGAAGATGCAGGCCGGGACTTTTTTCCCAGAGCGGAAGATCATGGTAGGGGAAGTTGAAATGCCCATTGTGATCCTTGGAGATCCTGCTTACCCGTTAATGCCGTGGCTCATGAAACCCTACACAGGGGGACTTGACAGCAGCAAGGAACGGTTCAACTACAGGCTGAGCCAGTGCCGAATGACTGTGGAGTGTGCCTTTGGCCATTTAAAGGCCTGCTGGCGATCTCTGTATGGGAAGCTGGACTTGGCCGAAAACAGCATCCCCGCGGTTATATCCGCGTGCTGTGCCCTCCATAATATTTGTGAAGGGAAGGGTGAAAGCTTCACTCAGGCATAGACCTCTGAGGTTCAACACCTGGAGGCTGAATTTGCACAGCCAGAGAGCAGGGCTATTACAGGGGCCCAGCGCGGGGCTGCAAGGATTAGGGATGCCTTGAGGGAGCAATTTGAGGCTGAAAACCAGCAGTGACATTGGGTGCCCTGCACGGGAGTGAAGTGCAGTAGTTCCAATCTTTAGGAATCAGTGTTTGCTAAGCAGACAAGCAGACTTGCAGTGCCTGTTTATTTCCTGGGCTAAGGAGTCTTTTTACTTTATGCAATAATAAAGAATGTTTTCAAAGCCAAAAAATCCATTTATTGAAAAGAAAAAAAATTTATTTATTGAAAAGAAACAAGTGGGTGGAGTGGGGAATGGTACAATCACAGATTCGCGTATGTGCTGTCTGGTGTGCTGTACAGTGAGTGCTGCACTTCAGGATAGCTATACTGCATGGTGATGGGGGTTGAGTGCAGAGGGTAAGGGTCGTGGTTTTCAGGGCTGGGTGGTGAAGATACTGGTGTTGGAGGCAGCGGGTGGCGTGAAGAACTCGGAAGTTGGGGAAAGTGGGTTGGAGGTGACAGTGGGGCACAACGGAAAGAGTTTTGGGACAAGAGCTGTGGGGGGGGGTGGCGTTTGCGTTTGCGGTACTGCTCCTCTTTCTGCATGGCTACGAGCTCCTGGATAACATCTGCTTGGCACTCCAGGATGCTTATGAGCCGATCCGTGCTTTGCTGCCAGTGCTCGGTGCTTTGCCGCCGGTGCGCTGCATTTTCCTGGCGCATCCTGCTTTCTCTCTCCCTCCAGTTCTGTGCTTTCTCATTCTCTTTAATAGATTGCCGCATCACTTCTTGCAGCATGTCTTCTTTGCTTTTTCGTGGTCTCTTCCTGAGTCTTTGCAGTCTCTGAGCAGGCGATAAGAGGGACGGCTGAGGTCTCAAGGTTGATGCAGCTGTACAGGCAAAATGCAACATTTAACAGAGGCAGCATTGTTTATACCAGACAGAGTAATGATTCCCCCCGCACTTAAGGAGTAGAAAACACACAGGGTCTACACAATAACATAATTTTCCCGTCCGAAACAGAGCACACATATCCCACGGGAGCCTCAAAATGGTGAGTAAGGGGGACTGATTGTTTCAGGGCTGCACTGTCCTCTGGGTTTCTGTGCCTTGGGGAGAGCCAACAGCTGCAGGGGGAACCTACACCGAACACTGTCCCAACATTTTTCACAGGAGTTCGTCCTGGACGATATCTCGCTGCTGAGGGTGACTTGGGAAGCAAGGGAGGGTCTTCTACTGCAATGCGGCTTCCGCCCTGGCCCATATGCAGCTTGCCTGTGTGCAGCAATGGTCCCCCCGCCCCTCGCGGCACAGTGGCGCGGACACATTAGCCTGGCTGGGACAAGGTCCACGGTGGCTCTCCCGATAAACCTGCGCAAGCGCATTGCACACGTTCTGGATGAGACATTCGAGGAGATTACCGAGGCCGATTACCGCGATGTGATAAACCACATCAATGCACTATTCCGCATCTAGGCATGCATGCAGCCCTAACCCTCCTCTCCCAAAGAGCCCGCACCGAAAAAATTCCTTCCCGAAAAAAAAAACCGCCTACCAGGAACCTGCTCTTCTGTTTGTCCTCAACCAAGTACCGGCCGCTGCGACTGGCTACCTTCCTCCTGGCTCGAGAAGAGCTCCTGGCTGCATGGCTCCAGGGATTCTGGGGTGTCTCCATCCGGCCCACCACCCTCACTCCCGTTTTCCTCCTCCTCCTCCTCTCCCCCCCCCCCCACACCGGCTCTGAAGTGTCCATGGTGGTGCTCGGAGTGGAGGTGGGGTTAACCCCAAGTATCGCATCCAGCTCTTTGTAGAATCGGCAGGTCGCGGGGGGAGCACCCGAGCAGCCGTTTGCGTCGCGGGCTTTGCGGTAGGCACTCCGCAGCTCCTTCACTTTAATCCTGCACTGCAGGGTGTCCCGGTCATGGCCCCTTTCCATCATGTCCTTTGATACCTTCCCGAAGGTATCGTAATTCCTACGGCTGGAGCGCAGCTGGGACTGGACAGCTTCCTCTCCCCAAACATTGATGAGGTCCAGCAACTCGCCATTGCTCCATGCTGGGGCTCGCTTGGTGCGTGGAGGCATGGTCACCTGGAAAGATTCGCTGATACCACTCCACACCACGCCGGGCTGAGCTAACAGGAAGGGGATTTTTAAAATTCCTGGGGAATGTAAAGGGTGGGTCACATGGTTGGTTACCTGAGGCCAGGGCATTAGAGTTTGAACTGATGACCAGAGTGGCTAGAACAGGCATTGTGGGATACTGCCGAATAATTCTGGAGGCCATTCACAGCGCATTGGGCGGCCACACTGGCGCCGCAGCGCTGCAGCAGCAGCGCAATACTCGCTATTCCTCTCGGGGAGGTGGAGTACATGCAGCGCTGCAACCACGGAGATACAGCGCTGCAAATGCCTTGCCAGTGTGGACGGGGAGTGAGTTACAGCGCTGGGGGCGGCTTTACAGCGCTGTAACTCGCAAGTGTAGCCAAGGCCATGGTCTGATAAACTAGCCATGAAAACAGCATGAGGTAATCCACGCACTAAACAGTTTAACTGGAGATCCAAAGAACTTTTCCGTATGATTAAAATCAGAAATGTGAGTTATTGGACTGACTTTAAAACATGCTGTGACGTAAACCCTATTCAGTTTCATTCTCAATGATCTATATCAATATAAATGTCTATTTCCGGCATCTTTTCTAACCTTGTGATTCAATACATTCTGTCACTGATGGTCTTGAAAACTTTCAAGGAGCAAAGGTGCTGAGTGGGCGGATTAAAAAAAAATTGCCGAACTGTTAAAGTCAGAAATGTTACACTGTTTGGATAGGTCTCTGAGAATGCTTTTGTAATGCAATTTACCAACTGTAAGTATTTGAAGAAAGTAGTACACAGAATGCAAAAATTGTCTACCAATCTTGTAAATTAAGTGGTTTAATTCTTTGCTCGTTTAGTGTCGTACGTTTCCTAATTAATGTATGCCAAGCTCAAGCCTTTCTTCCATATAAAGGAGTTTTTGTTACTCCCGGGAGCTGGGTTCCCCTAGAATGAGTCAGCTTTGGAAGAGACTGATGTTTTTACATACAGTTTATTCAATGCCCCATTGGCTTGGCAAGTTACTTTCATAGCAGGATGAGAGTCTAAGCCTAGGGGGTAGGGAGACAGGAGACATTAGCAGACGCGTCATACCCTGTGTTACTAGGCAGGATTAATTAATAATACAGCAAAGGCCAAATCATGGCTCATCCTCTGATGATGTAATAGGGGTGTGGGAGAGCTCAGAAGGAGCTCCTCCCCCTTGCATGCACACCAGGAAGCCTGTACTTGGCTACGTTAAGGGTGGGAGCTAGCTAGCACCACCAGCAATGCTTACTAGCCCAAAGGAGGAGTACTTAGGCATAGCAAGGGAAATGAACGTAGCCACCGACAGCACCAGCAGAGGAGCACTGGAGAAGCAGTGCAGGCTATTGCGGCTCTCCTGAAGGCCTCCCTCCACCACTGCTGAAGCAACAGACATGCTCTCCTCCTCCAACAACCTAGAGATTCCCTCCACCCTGCTCCAGAGCCCCACAGAGCCATAGTTTTGGTCACACAAGACGTCTGGTTCTATTCTGTGTAAACAGCATCCCAGGACTTTGACTCCTGATCAATGCAATCAGTTTACCCAAGTAAGATTTCCCCACCCTGCACTCGCACCAGCCAGCTCTGCAAAACTTGGCTTGAGATCTACAGTCGAGCTGGGTTCTTTCCCTCTCATGTGTCATCCCCAGCAACACAGGTTCTGCAGGCCACTTTAGAGGCCCTCTACCCGGGTGTTTTCACTGGGGTTGCACAGGTGTAACTATGAGCATGTCTACACTTGCCAATGCTGGCAGAAGCATGGAGGGTATGTGTAGCTATACACTGCAGTGCAAGGCATGCTGCATCAGAGCTGCTGCATGGAGCTACACATGGCAGTGAAAGGGTCTGAAAGGGGAGAGGCAGTGAGGAAACGCTCTGGCAGCAGGGAGGCAGAGGGACACAACGCTGCTAAAAATAGCAGTGTAGACGTGGGAAGCACTGCTTGGGCATGTAGACAGCCTTGCAGGGTTCAGGTGTATAGGGCTCTTTATTGTACTCTACTCATTGAGGCAGTGCCTCACCATGTACACCATGTGCATTCTGGGTCCTGTCCCAATGTCCCATGATGCATCGGTTCGCATCCCAGTATTCCCTCACCATGTACTCTGTTATTTATAGCCAAGCTAGCTCGATGTACTCTACGCACTACTGGTCATGATTAACAAGATGAAAAAGGCCCATCCCTTCTAGTTGTGGTGGCTTCTGCAAACTAATAGGAATAAAAAGTAGTAAAAGCTTATCTTTGTCACTAGAGTCAGTGAACTCTGGGTATGCACAGGGAGCTACTAATGAAGTTGGTTGTGATCATGTGGAAGAATGACTGCACTGATGGGAGATTTGCCCAAAAAGGCTAGTGTGCATCTGACACCGACAGACCCCCGGTCCGTGGCGGGCGGGATCGAACCTAGGACTGCTAGAGCTTAGTGTATGAGCCTCTACTGCATGAGCTAAAAGCCACATGGCTCTTAGGGCATGGCTACACTTGCAGATGTAGAGCGCTGGGAGTTAAACCAGCCTTCGGAGAGCGCAGTAGGGAAAGCGCTGCTGTCTGTCCACACTGACAGCTGCTTGCGCACTGGCGTGGCCACATTTGCAGCACTTGCAGCGGCATTGGGAGCAGTGCATTATGGGCAGCTATCCCACAGAGCACCTCTTCCCATTCTGGCGCTGTGGCTTGTGGGAAGGGGGCGGGGCATTCTGAGTCTTGTCCCAATGCCCCGTGATGCATCGGTTCACATCCCAGTATTCCCTGTGCTTCCGTCCGCATTTGGCGCCATCTTTCAATGTTTTTTGTACTGCGCGCTCTGTCTTCCCTTTCGGTCGGAATGGAGCCCGAACTGCTGAGGAGTATGCTGATGAGTCTCACCAGCACGTCATGTTTGGCAGTCAAGTTATTCCTTAGGATCCAAAGTGACAGTGAGGGCTCCGACAATATCGACTCGAGTAACACATATGACACGAGTTTGCTTGTGGCATTCACGGACATGCTCAGCACCATGGAACGCCACTTTTGGGCTCGGGAAACAAGCACTGAGTGGTGGGATCACATCGTCATGCAAGTCTGGGATGACAAGCAGTGGCTGCAGAACTTTCGGATGAGAAAAGCTACTTTCATGGGACTGTGTGAGGAGCTCATCCCCACCCTGTGGCACAAGGACACGAGATTGAGAGCTGCCCTGATGGTGGAGAAGCGGGTGGCTATTGCAGTCTGGAAGCTGGCACTCCAGACAGCTACCGATCGGTCGCTAACCAGTTTGGAGTGGGAAAGTCGACCATTGGAAGGCTGTAGCTGACTCATTAATCTCTCTTAAAGAGGTCTCGGTGCCACTAGATGGGACAGAGCGCCACACCCAGGAGGTGTGTGGCTTACATACACAAGATCCCGGATTCTATTCCGAGCTCTGCTACTACCACTGTGCCTCAGTTTATCTATACAATAGGTATCATTAAATTATTTTTCCTTCCTCAGAAGGGAGCCATGAGAATTAATGTTAATGGTTCTAAAAAGCTATGTGAGCCTAACAGACAATCGACTGTATACATGCAAAGTATGAACCAAATCCTAATACAGTGCGCAGGCCAAGTAAACAGGCTATGGAGCCTGAAGTGTTGGGATTATCACCAAACATAGTGCAAAAGAAGTCAGATTGCCTCCAACGTCAACGGTTTTCTACAACTGTAATGGGGGGGAGGGCATAAGAGGGAGGATTGGCTCCTATATGTTAACTGAGTTCACGCCCAGATGTACATCATATGTAGGTTCTATCAGACTCAGAGCCAGTTTCCCTACTGGTATAACTTCTAGAGCAGTAGTCTCCAACCTTTTTGCACACAAGCTCACTTTCTGAATTTAAATGTAACCCAGGATCTACCCCGCCTTTTCTCTGAAGCCCCGCCCCTTCCCCGAGGTCCCACCCCGCTCACTCCATCC
>NW_020664463.1:151816-243976 GCF_002925995.2 Terrapene triunguis | reverse complement strand
TGCATGCAGGAGCAGCGCGCGGAGACCCCTGCTCCCCCCTCTCCTTTGGGGCCTCAGGGGCGTGCTGGCTGCTTCTGGGAGCGGCACGTGGCCAGGGCAGACGGAGCCTGCGCCAGCCCCACTGCACCGCCAGACTTTTAGCAGCCGGAGATCGCGATCGACCGGCAGAGGCTCCAGGATTGACCACTCGATTGCGATCGACCGGTTGGTGACCTCTGTCCTAGAGGTTTGTATGTCTTGAAACCCACAGATCTGACCATCACCACATTTTCAGGGTATAATAGTGGATTTGTGAGATGGCCTTTCATGGTTTTTATTCCCTTAAAAGAGCTTTCTAAGAACTCTGGTCCTATTGCTACCCAGAGATAGAAACAAGACAGACAGACAACATCCAAACACTACCTTTTTCACTGAGCAAAGCGGGGCAAATAAACAGCCATTGGCATAAATCTGAGCTATGGTGTTTCTATATAAATCATCTATAACCACTCAATAAAATAGAGCCTAAAACAAAACCATCTGAATACATCAAAAACAGAGTAGCTTCCATGCAGTGCAGTTAAAGGCCCCACCCAGGCATCACGAGGGACAGCTCTCATAGTGGGACTGGGAGATAATGTGTGAGATGATTTATACATAGTTCCCTTGCTGAATACAAACTAAATCTGCTCTTAAGAAAACTCACTTGTTCAGGCTGAATAGCCAAAGAAAGCAAGTTATTTTGCCAGCACTTTCTTGCAGTGGTGGGGTAAGGGGAGCTTGGTACCATTATCAGGATGGAATTTTCAATCAATGACAACAGCAAACAAATGAGTCGAGTGTTTCCTTGACACATTCTTATTTTCTTTGGTTTAATACAGGTAGACTCCACAGGATTTTGGCTGATGGTACTGATGCCAAAGGCCCTGATCCAAAGCCCACTGAACTCAATTGAAAGAGATTCACATTGGCTTCAGTGAGGCTTTGAATTACGACTAAATGCGGGTAGCTGGATGTGTGTTGTCTACACTTTTCTCAGCCATCACATTTTGATGGGGGAGGGATAGCTCAGTGGTTTGAGCATTGGCCTGTTAAACCCAGGGTTGTGAGCTCAATCCTTGAGGGAGCCATTTAGGGAACTGGGGTAAAAATGTGTCTGGGGATTGGTCCTGCTTTGAGCAGGGGGTTAGACTAGATAACCTGGAGCTAGGAGGCTAGTGTTTATTTTATAGGACTCTATTTTGACATTGATCTATATGACTCATGAAGGGTATTCAGAAATGGGACCTCTGGGTAATTAAATAAACTAAACAGTGATGTGGCCAGAGACTTTGGTATTGGACACAATTTATAAGTTAAAATGAAACTCTGTACAGTGTGCTGCATTCAATTTCATTTCCTAAGAGGCAACATCCTTAGGACAAAATACAGATTGTCTTTCATGAGGCCTTTTGTTAATCTGCTCCATCTATCTAATTGCACCCACCTTGTTCATCATATTACCATTTTTACATTGGGAGATACATGGGCCTAATCCTGCCAAGGTGCAGAGTGCCCATTGACTTCAATAAGAGTAAAGGGCAATATACACCTTGAGGGAGAAGTTTGACCCCCTTGTAGGATTGGGGCCAGTGGTGGGGTTGTAGAAATTTTACAGATCAGATTGGCCAAGCATATGCACACATTGCAAGTTGTCAGATGACTGCTATAGGGAAATCACGAAAGATGCTTGAGCCTGATCTTTAATAGTGTACTTCTGTTAAAGCAGAGCAAATTCTTGCCTCACAGCAGTTTCACAAAAAGCTGCTGCCAGATGCAAGTCAGATCTGTTTGGGCGTATTGGAGTTCACTTTGCTCTTGTTCTCACTGAGATTGAGGATGGCTGAATAAAAAACATTGTGGGCCTCATTCTCAAGTCCAGCTGAGATTCACCTTGTTTCAGCCCAGAAGTGGATGCATTTCAGTGGCTGGTAAAGGGACCCCCTATCTGTACACTCCACAAAGCGCTTTAGGATCATTCAGAATGAAAGATGCTATAAAAATGTAAGGTCGTATCTTATTTCCATTTGCTATTTCCTGAATTCCTCACATTCAAATTATGCTTTTGAAGAGTTAGGCTATGTCTACATGACAGCTTATGTTGGAATAACTTACGTTGCCCAAGGGTGTGAATATTTCACACACACCCCGAGCGACATAAACTACACCAACATAAGCACCACATAGCTTCTGCCACTCCTGAGTTGGCCTTGATTTGAGGCACTTGAAATGTGAACGCACACACTATTTTGGCCTTTTTTTCATTGCGAAGATAATCTTGAAAACAAAGTGGCAAACCAATCACTAGATATGAAAGAAAAGGCAGACAGGCTCCACTTCTGCAGCTGGAGTGGAGGGGTAAAGCAGAACCCGATGGTTACACACACATTCATGTTAAGAGTCCTTTACATTTGGGATGAACCATCTTTCTAAAATCCCAAATCCCTAGGATAGCCCACTGCAGTGGCGCAATGATGAGAAATGGCATCAGTTTCATTGGGAAGGGGTTGGGGACTAGGGAATTGTTTTGCACGCCCATAAAAAAAGCATTCACGCTGTCTACATGGCTGATAAGAGGATTTAAATAGGGCAGAGCTAAGCTTGCACATTCCATATATTAACTAGAATTTCCTGCTTCTGGAGGGTTTGATCCTGCACCCTTTGTAAAACTCCCATTGACTTCTGTGGGGCAGGATTAGGCACATTAGTGCATAATTGTATTGTCTTAAGGTTGCATTGCTGGGTTTTGCATTTAATTTCTTAGCTTTTTTTTTTTTAAGTAAAAAAAAAAAAGAACAAAACAAAACCACTCCATTCTAAGACTTTCAAACATCACCAGCTCACTAAAAATTATCAAGGGGCCGCCTACTGTATGTTGCATAAGCTAGAACCATTTGGCTTAGGTATATTCTGAACGCAGCTATCACCGACCCAAGCTGCCAGAACACTCAGCGACAGGGATCATTTTGATTTTTGAAATTGCGTGTTAAAAGGCTAGAGTTTGGAATTTCAAACTTACTTGACATCTGGTTAGTCATCATTGTACTATGCAGCAAAATTCATGCCCTCTGAGCAGATTGTGTGCTAATACTACGTCAAATAAAGCAGTCATTATTATTCATTCTCCTTAGGCTAAATCAGTTCCCCGAGACATCCCAGTGAAGCAACCATCCCAATTCATCATGCCCCAAGTAGAATATACTGCATTATATTTTACATTTATATAGCACCTTTCATCTCAGAGAAAGCTATAATGTAAGTAACATACATGTAACCACCATGAACTAAAGCGTCCTCTGTGGGTGAAGACAGCCGCTGTAGCAACTTGCATGAAACTTGGAGGGAGGAGCATAGGCTGTAGGAGAGAAGAGTCGGGAGGAGGTACCAGGAACTTAGTCTGTAGGCATAAAGCTCGCTGAGGTTGTAGAATCTCTAACCAGTTCCTTTAACAAACAGCCAGTTTATTTTAGAAATATGGAATCCTTTCATGTTATGACCCAGCATGCAGTACATAAAACAGCAGCAGTACACAGGATGCTGCACATAAATGGTGGGAGAGAGGAAGTTTTCATATGACAACCATTGGCCTAGTCCAATTTATTTCATAATTGCCAACTTCAAGGTTTCTTGCATCTTCCTCTGATGCGTCTGGTACTGGCCACTGTCACAGAGAAGTTACCAGACTAGATAAACCACTTGTCTGATCCACTATGACAATTCATACTTGCCTATGGAAAAAATATCCCTACTTCAAAAGAGGTACTTACACATCCATTTTACACTTCCCAATGACTCATTATTATAAACTCTGACCTCACAATTTCAGCCAGCAGAACTTTTGAATGTTTTGTATTTTCCACGATATTCAGCACTGTAACCTACCATCTGACATGATGAGTCATCCCTCAACTAAAGCTTGATTAAATCACATCTGGTGATGAGCCATTCCTGCGCGAGGCTGGAGCTGGTCTGGTGACTTTCAGAGAAGGTATATAAGCCTTACAGGAGAAACAGCAGCTCAGTCTGCCCAATGTCACCTAATGGCTTGGAACTCTCCCCTGCCTGATGGTGGTGAGAGACACCATAGGCCTTAGCCTGCTCCAGCCCTGGCTCCCAGCCCCACTCATGCTTTGTTCTGAACCCGCTCTTGACTCTGGCTTCTATTCCTGGCCCAGCTGCACTGCACTGACCACTAGGCCTGACTGTACCGCTCCAACACCCACCATGTCTCAATTGCTGACACTGTAGCCATTTTGTAACTTATTTCTCCTAGACTGGTAAGAACATATGGGGCCTGATCCAAAGCCCATTAAAGTCAATGGGAGTCTTTCCATTGACTTCAGTGGGCTCAATCCCAAGACCATAGTACTTGCTAACAAAAGTAAAACTGTGACAGGAACCAAAGGTAGGCTGCTCCCTACATTCATTAGAAAAGGGATAAAAGTAAACAATCTATTAAAGTTAGCAAGCTCCAGATCAAGCTCTTGTAGCTAAAGATAAGAACAGTCCTCTTGTTGCTAAGTGATATCTGAGATGAGAGAGGGGAAATCTCAGAAGGAGCGTTAAACTGAAAACCATTACAGAAGTGTACTCACCAGTCAGGTTAACAACCCCGGGCTTGAAAGGTACTTAAAAGAGACATGAGTAGTCGCCCTCAAGACTTAAGCCAACTTCTTTGGTTAAATAAGTGCTCCCCCTCAGTATCAGCCCAAGCCAGGGAAGCTAATGATCCAACCAATGAACCAAATTCAGCAATGAATCCTGGTCACGTGCCACCTGAGACATATTGCACGGATGCTAAGAAGAAGGGGTGATTTTGTTCCTTTACAGTTTAGATGGAAGATCCTTGATACCTAGAATTTAGGTACCCTTCTTTTTGTTTGCAAAGCAGGTGGTCCAAGGGTGGTGAGTTTTAGTGACAGCCCAGGCAAATTTTCCTTGCTTTTGTTGCTATGTCTCAGTGTTTTCACGATATACTACAAACTCATTTTTTCCTGTGTTTTGTAATTAGCCTTGATTTACTGTGGCTCTAGGAAGTAAACAGGAAAATTTCAACAATCGCTACTACAGGTCTAGTAATATCTAAAACAACTATTTCAGTGGTACTTTCAAAAACTTATTGCATCATCTTTACATGTTAGTTTCTTTGTTAATCTGAGGAGTTCATTCCCTCCTTGTTGGACTATACCAAAGGATTTCTGTATGACTTGTGTATTCTGTATGATTTCTGTATTAATGCCATAAGGAGATGTATGGTAGATAGATTGAATGTAACCCCCTTCCCCCCCCATAGTTTAAAGATCCCAAAGTAGTGTTAATTAGAAGGCCTTTTTCTTCTTCTCCCTGTGAGCAGTTTACAAAGCCAAACTGCTTTGGCACATCCTGGGACAGAGAGTCTGCTCTCAGAAAAGATAAGACCTTGCAGAAACAACTGTTCCTCAGAACAGCATGATGAAGCCACCACAGAGACTCCCACCCTTCTCGCGTTCTTTATCTTGCTTGTTATGTATGCTATATGGGTAAGGGGGTTAAGCAGTTTCGTTACACCCTAAGAGTGGTTAAAGTATATATGTTGAAATAAAGCTAGGGAATGCATGTGAATGGATGTTGTGTGTAAATAGGAGATGAATGGTTAGGAGTGCCAGCCTAAGAGTTACAACTTCAGTATCGATCGGCTGAAGAATGCGCTAAGTGGAGATAACCGGATGACCCCCGGAGGGCAGACTGGAATCCACCCAACAGCCCCAAGGATGGGAGAACCAAAGAACAAGATAACATCTGGCAGCCATCACGGAGCCATCATAGATGTGCCATCTGCTGATTGATTCAGCAACAGCATGATGAAGCCACTGCCATAGACAGGCATAGGAATAAACTCCTATAAAAATGGACCCTAAAGACTAAGGACTTTGAGTCTGGTTCTGCAACCACTCTCCAGGAGCATCTGATGCGCATCTGACAAAGACTGAGCTCCACCCTCGTGCCCAGGTTACCTGGCCAGTAACTTGGCACGAGCAACCTCTAGGCTGGTAACTATAACAACTTTGCAGAACTTGTATGTGTGTGTGAGTGAATGGAATGTAGTAAGTATAACTGTCTACTTGCTTTGCTTCTTTTGGTATTTTGTGTGGGTACACGGGATAGAATATTTATGATTACTTGTTTACTGGGCTTCTTTTTGTATTCAGAATAAACGCGGCATTTTGCCTTCTCCCCTTTTAAAAGATCCTGTTGGTTTTTATTTTATTGGTATAATATCCTCTACTACTCAGATATATAAAAACAATTCACACTTGCATGCATCTCCCTGCAGAAAATACTAGTATTACTGCTACCTACACAGTAAAAGATAATAAATAATAATAATAAGGTGCTTTAGTCTTAGAATTAGGCACATGTAGTAATTATTGTATAAGTTATTATTCACTGTCCACCTGGACACCATGTGTGTAAAGAAATGTTTTGATTAAATTTATTGAACTACAGTGCCAGCCTTAATTTAAATACTTAGGAAAATGGGGTATTGAATTTCCAAGGATCTTTTTTTAATTAGAACCAAAATAATTGCAAAAAAGAAGAGGTTAAAGGCAAATGTGAATTCTAGGTGTTATGGCAATGCAATAGCAAGTAACTAGAACTTTATCCGTTTATATTTAAAATTGATTACAGGGGTCTGTCTTATTTGTACTTTATTCTTTTCAGTGAAAGTACTTTGCAATAAAGTATGTGGCATCACCAGCTCTTGGGAATTGTATCATGAAATTTATAATATTTGGTGTTTTTCTTATCAGGGGGTAGCTGTGTTAGTCTGTATCCACAAAAACAACAAGGAGTCCGGTGGCACCTTAAAGACTAACAGATTTTAAAGACTAACAGTGTTTTTCTTAAAGCTCCAGCTCCTGGAGGCAAGTGATTATGTGATAATCTCAGCTTTCATAGGGGGAGGAGGGGTTCCTAGCCCTGACAGTTGCAGACAAAAGCAAAAATGTGACCCAAGTGCACACCAACGGTTCATAAAAGTGATCAAGATAGCAGAATACCAGCTGTAAATAGTTTAATAGGCACAATCATTTCCAACTAAAACAAAACACGACTGTTCCAAACCCAAATGATGATTGCTAGAATAAACCACAGTGCCTATAATCACATCGTATCACACTACACAAGACAATCTAAGTATTACTTTCCTGCTGTAATGATATTACCCAACCTTTCATATCTTTAATTATGCAGCTATGGGAGGAGAAGACAACGACTATCAGTGGATTAAATATTATAGGTCTTTACTCAATTTAGTAACTGGGGGCTAGTACTGAGACTGCCAGACCTCAGTCGGGATTAGATAGCATAACAGAATCACACTAAGGTAAGGATATTCTTATCTGTTTGTTTTAAACAAAACATTTCTTGTGAAGCCAGTGCAGATTTTTGTTCTTGCCTTCTAATACAAATGCAGTCAGCCTTTCTTGTATGGAGTGTGTGGATGCCACCAGACCTCTGTTTATGAAAACATGGAGTGAATCCATTTCCTATTTAGCCAATGCCACAGAAGTGACCCTTTAAGTCAACTTCAGGTCCTTTTGCAGACAAGGGTTCACTGGCAGTCGTAATGTGGCAGTGGGGGTAGGGCAAACCAGTCCAGAGGAAAAATAGCTGAAGCCGTTTGATCCTTCCACCCTTCTCCCTTCACAAGTTGTATTTGAACTCACCCCTATTATTTTAAATCAGCCTCCACACCAGATGACTGGAAGATAGCTAATGTACCACCGATTTTTCTAAAAAGGCTCCAGAAGAAATCCTGGCACTTACAGGCCAGTAAGCCTAACTTCAGTACCAGGCAAATTGGTTGAAGCTATAGTAAAGAACAAAATGATCAAGCACATTGATAAACACAATATGTTGAGGAAGAGCCAACACGGCTTTTGTAAAGGAAATTATGACTGACCAATCTCTGAGCATTCTTTGAGGATGTCAGCATGCATGTGCACAAGGGTGATCCAGTGGATATAATGTACCTGGACTTTCAGAAAGCCTCTGACAAAGTCCCTTACCAAAGACTCTTAAGCAGTGGCGCTGGAACATTTTAAATAGTTGGGGTGCTAAAATCCAGCCCCCTTACCCATCTACCCCTCCTCCCTCCCAGAGCTGAGGCAGGCAGCCGAGCCCCCAGGCGTGGGGGGCCTGCAGCCGAGCCCCCAGGCACGGGGCCAGCAACCGAGACCACGGGCGCAGGACTGGTAGCCAGGAGCCCGGGGGTGCTGCAGCACCCCTAGCTCCCGTGCCTATGTTCTTAAGCAAAGTAAACAGTCACGGGATAAGAGGGAAGGTCCTCTCAGGGATCAGTAACTGGCTAAAAGACAGGAAATGAAGGATAGGAATAAATGGTCAGTTTTCACAATGAGGAGAGGTAAATTGCGGGGTCCCCCAAGAATCTGTATTGGGATCAGTGCTGTTCAACATATTCATAAGTGATCCGAAAAAGGCATAAACAGTGAGGTGGCAAAAGTTTGCAGATAAAAATTACTCTAGTTAATTATGTCCAGAGCTGACTATGAAGAGTTTACAAAAGGATCTCACAATACTCGGTGACAAAATGGCAGATTAAATTCACTGTTGATAAGTGCAAAGTAATGCACATTGGAAAACATAATCCTAACTATAAATACAAAATGATGGGGTCTAAATTAGCTGTTTCCACTCAGGAAAGAGATCTTGGAGTCATCCTGGATAGTTCTCTAAAAACATCTACTCAATGTGCACAGTGGCAGTCAAAAAAAAGCTAACAGAAGGTTAGGAATCATTAGGAAAGGGATAAATAATATCACAATGCCAGTATATAAATCCAAGTATGCCTTCCCCTTGAATACTGCATGCAGTTCTGGTCACCTCATCGCAAAACAAGATATATTAGAATTGGAACAAGTACAGAGAAGGGCAACAAAAATGATTAGGAGTATGAAACAGCTTCCATACGAGGGAAGATGGAGACTTTTCATCTTAGAAAAGAGATGACTAAGTGGGGATATGAAAGAGGTCTAGAAAATCATGAATGGTGAGGAAAAAGTTAATAGGGAAATGTTGTTCTCCACTTCACATAACACAAAAACCAAGGGTCACCTGATGAAATTGTAGGCAGCAGGTTTAAAACAAACAAAAGGAAGTTCTTCACACAATGCAGTCTACCTGTGGAACTCATTGCCATGGCATGTTGTGAAGGCCAAAAGTACAATGGAGTTCAAAAAAGAATTAGATAAGATCATGGAGGATAGGTCCATCAATGGCTATTAGCCAAGATGGTCACGGATGCAAACCCCTTGCTCTGGGTGTTCCTAAACCTCTGAATGCCAGAAGCTGGGACTGGACAACAGGAGGATGGATCACTCGATAATTGCCCTATTCTATTCATTCCCTCTGAAGCATCTGGCACTGTCGGAAGGCAGGATAATGAGCTAGATGGACCATTGGCCTGACCCAGTATGGCTGTTCTTATGTTCTAAATTGACCCCTTCACTAAAAATAAAGCCCATCATCCCTCCAAAAGAAAATCCCTGCAGCTGAATCAGGTGATCAATCAGTGCAAACCAAGCACCAGGATCAGAATTTACCAAATGCCCTAAAGTTTCAGCCTATCCCTTGCCTCTTCCCCGCCCAACAGCCTGTGTGCATACCAGTGGCTATGATCCACTTCCTCAGGATACCTCCCCCGCCCTCTGCAGTCTCTCTCTCTCTCTCTCTCTCTTCCTTCCGCCCAGCTTCCCTTCCTGTTTGGAACTCCTCTTCTCCTAAATCATACTGTCTCCTTTGGACCCAGCCATTGCTCCTGTCCAGCTGTGACAATTTTAAGATGAGTGAAAATGCTTTCAAATTAGTAAAACACCGCAAACTTGAGCTATAGTTACACCAGGCCAGACATTCTGGATTACACAGTGTGAGGGTGGCTCTCTGAAGTCGATCAGCACCAGGGAGCGGCATCAGGTTGTGGGTAGTTTCCTAAGGAAAGGGGATTGCAGCTATGGACAATAGAAGCAGCTGGTAAGGGAGGACGGAAGATAAATCCCTCCTACTGTAGGTAAATTGCCTTGTTGACTCAGGCAAAGACAGCTGCGTGGAAGGAAGGGAGATGATTGGCAGACAAAGAGTAAAACATTTTAAATTGAACTTTTGGGAAAGCATGAATATTGTTAGACTAAAAATCCTAAACATTGGGGTTTGTCTGATTCTTTCAGAACCCCAAGAAGTTTTTGAAACTCACCCCATCACCACTTTAGCCACTGTTAGTTTAAGATACACATACCAGACATGGGTCATTTGTAAAGCTATGGACATTTGTTTGAGATCAGATCAGTTTCAGAGTTTCAGTTCTTGCATAACCCTCTGCCAGGTGTTATCAGCAGAAACAAGAGCTGGGTTCAGATATCTAGGGGCTCCTTTTAAAATTCTAACCAATATCATTGACTCACGCTCCCACACAGAAGCCAGGTAAATGAAATACTTTTCGGGGCACCCTTAAAGACAATACTTACACACGCACACTAAGTTTCTGTGTATGAAGCTTTATGCGGAGAAGGGACACAATCATCTTGGGGGAAAACACAGTAAAGCTATAATAAAATCCTAGTTTGTACCTGCAACTGCCTGACACACCACTACACTTATTACCTTAGTTAGGCCATAAAAATATTTTGTTGGAGGATTTTTTTTTAAACTTGGTTTGCTCATCTAATTGTACCCATCTACTCTCACTATATATAGTTTTGTTGTTGTTCTGTTTTCTAAACACACATGCTAACTAAAATACACATACCCATGGTATCTTTGGCAGTAATCCTTTAACTTAATTCCCCCGCCCCCAATATGAACATCCTATAAAGCAGGGGTCTCAAACACTATTTCCTGCGGCCCGCCGAGCAGCCGGCGCCCGCCCCCGCGCCCCCCCGGCCTACCTCCAGGCCAGGGGTGGGCAAACTACACCCGCGAGTCTACACCTGCGAGATTGCCCCCTCGAGTCCCGCGCCGGCTGGCATCACGTCCCTGCGGCCGAGGGGTGGGAAGCAGAGGGCTCCATCCGTGTGTTGCCCTGGCTTCCAGGCACCTCTCCCCCCCCCCCGCAGCTCCCATTGGCCGCGGTTCCCGGCCAATGGGAGCTTCGGGGGAGGTATCTAGAGGAGCGGCAAGCAGCATGCGGAGCCCTGCATCCCCCTCCCCACCTGGTTCCAGCTAATTCCCGGAGCAGAGCCGGAGCCGGGGCCAGCAGCCTGCCCTGGCCCCGGTGTGCGCCGCTGCCACCCCGGAGCCCGAAACCCTCCTGCACCCCTCTCCCCAACTCCCTGCCCTGAGCCCCCTGCTACATCCCACACCCCTTCTGTACCCCAATCCCCTGCCCTGAGCTCCCTGCCTGCACCCCAACCCCCTGAGCCCCCTGCTGCAACCCACACCCCAATCCCCTGCCCTGAGCCCCCTGCTGCATCCCACACCCCTTCTGTATCCCAATCCCCTGCCCTGAGCTCCCTGCCTGCACCCCAACCCCCTGAGCCCCCTGCTGCACCCCACACCCCAACCCCCTGCCCTGAGCCACCTGCTGCATCCCACACCCCAACCCCCTGCCCTGAGCCCCCTGCCACATCCCACACCCCTCCTGCACCCCAACCCCCTGCCCTGAGCCCCCTGCTGCATCCCACACCCCTTCTGCACCCTGAGCTCCCTGCTGCACCTCACATCCCTGCCATGAGCCCCCGCCACACCCCTCATGCACCCTCTGGGGGCAGGGAGGGGGCGGAGATTTCAGGGAAGGGGTTGGAATGGGGGCAGGGAAGGGGTGGGAAGAGGTGGGGCCTCATGGAAGGGGTGGAGTGGGGGCAGGGCTGGGGGCAGTGAGGGGATGTGTGTCAGTGATGCAGCCCTCGGGCCAATGAACTAGCCCTCATCTGGCCCTCGTGGTCATTTGAGTTTGAGACCCCTGTTCTAGAGCTTCCAGCCTGAGGACTTACATGTGTCAGAAGCTAATTCAGACCTTCTGAGGCCCTCTTCATTTCCTTGACTTTCACCCTCCCTGCTTCCACCCAAGCAGATCTTTTCCTTTCTTTAACCACTTTCCTTCCCTTACTGGTTCCCCTGATCTGACCCGAAGCCCCAGTTCTTCCTCTTCCAGCACAATCAAGTCTACCATCCTAGACCCAGTGATTTACACACCTCATTCAGAGCAGGGACCTGTACCAGGGTCTCCCACATCCCAGGTGAGTGACCTAACCACCAAGCTATTGGCTGCTCTGAGGTATGTGTCTCATTCCTTTTGCCCAAAAACTCCATCCTGGATCCTGAGAAACCTTTCCTGATGAACAGTTCCTCAAAACAGATATGTTTCTGGAAAAGGTTTCAGTTTTGACAAATCGGCATTTTCTGCCAAAAACGTTTTGTCAAAAGTTCCCAGCCACTCTACCTCTGACTTCAGGGAAGCACCAAAGATTTGTAGAAAATAAGCAAAGGGTACCAGATTTGCTAAAACCCACCCATAGAATTTTCTAGGTATCATTAGCACAAGTGGTAGGGTGAAAAATCCCAGATTGCAGTGGTGTGAAATGGGTACCTGCATTATCTTATTTAGACCCTAAAAATATTTTGTTTTAAGACAGTTGTTTTAAAACAAAAGTTAGTTTGCTCATCTCTAACTGTACCCTTCTAGAACCCTTACAAATATACGCTCTGGTCTTATTGTACTGAAATACACATTCACTGTCAGCAAGCACAACAGAATATTTTCGGAAGGATGAAAACATATTTACTTTTTTAAAAACTGCGAAGCATATTAGAAGTGTCATGTGTTATACAATTGTAAAGCCAGCATTTATAATAGGGCACCAAGGCTTTTAAAATTAGACCTAGACAAAGCCATCCCAATCCTTTCGGGGTGATCATCTGAAAAAAAATTAATTCAGGCCCCCCTACATTCAACCCATCCTGGCCAGTGCATTCATGCTTTGCATAGGACCGGCCTCTGGGAAGGGCCAGAGAGACGATCCTTTGGAGGATCCCCAAATGTAACTGACATTTCTAAAGGCAAAGAGATCTTTAGGCCACCACCAGCTTTCCCTGCTGCAGAAGAAGTTGATCCAGCTACTAGTATTGGAGTCCATGCATAATAGTCAGCATAAAAATTTCAGGGACAGTTCTCCAAATAATTGGGGGGAATGTTAACTGCTAGTAATATTCACCTGTTGTAATAAACTAGCTGTGTATGTGTACTGCTGCCCCCTAATGGACAGAATTAGAACTGAAAGCTGTGTCTCATAGGCGCTGGACTGCTGGACTGCTATATTGGAGATTCTTATTAAGTTCAGGTTATAGGGACCTGTGCCTTTTTTTAAAAAATACACGAGGATCCAAGTTCCAAGGCTGTGGCCATGAAGTTCCAAAGAGCCACAGGGCAGAGCAAACAATCATGAAATCTAATGGGGCTCTCTTCTCTAGGCGAGCTAATCAAAAAGCTAGCAAAAAATAGCTTCCTGTGCTAGCAGCCCATATTCTGCTCTGGCAGGCTTCAGGGCAGGGCCCCATCCAGAGATAGAACTTGATGGTCTGGTGGGTGACACCCGCCTGGCCATACACAAGGAATGTATGTGCATGCTCATCCTGATGGGCGCCCCCCCGTAGCATTACAGCAAAGCCCCAAATACTCCTCTCTGTCCTCCAAGAAATTGCTTGGGTGAACAGAAACACCAGTCTTTGGCTGTGGAATCTCAGAAGGCTCAGTCCTCTCTTGCATATTATCTGACCTCTATATGAAGTCATTTGGAGACTAATCACACCGGTCAGGCTGGAGCTCAAGCAGCACACAGATGCGAGACACAGCTCTGCATCACCTTTATGCCAAAGGTAACAGCAGCATTGCCCAGCTCTCTCAGTGCCCAGCCAAAATCAGCAGCAGGAGGGAGAGCAGCTGGCTATAGCTGAACCCAGGCAAGACCGAAGCCGCTGGAAGGTAAAGGGAAGCACTTCCCATAATTTGTGTCCTTTGCAATACTCCCATTTCCAAGGGCATCTGCCCTCCAATCGTTAAACTAGCTTGCAGCCACGTGTACCTTTTGGACTCCACAAGGCTACCGGGTGCCCAAGTAGCCTTGTCAGCAACAAATATCCATTTCCACTGGTGACTGGCCATCCTATCAGACACAGACCAGACTACTGGGCTTCATGCAGTTGTGATCTTCAGGCTCTACTGCTATAACTCATATTTCAGAAAAAGCAAAAGCAGCTTATTAACTTGGTACAAAATGCAGGATCCTGTTTGCTTAGCAACACAAGCTGTTGTGAACACATCACCCGGTGATTTGCTCTTTCCACTGGCTGCCCACTGAATACAGAATCAAATTCAACATCTGTCCTGATATTGAAAGTCTTCATGGGATTGGCCCTGGCTGTCAGAGCGATCACCTCTCCCACAGCAGCCACATTTCATGGGAACATTGAAACTATCAACCAACGGGGAAGTGGGGGGTGGAGGGTACAAGAGGCAGAACTTCCACAGGAACCAAAATTAAACTGTGGAATACACTCCTGCACCTGATAAGTATGATCACAGGCCTTGGGATTTCAGAAATTACCGGTAAGTAGCAAGCTCATTTCTTCAGTCTAGTTTTCCCACAGTGCGTCCTCCAGACACACAAATACAGACAACAAACCCTTTTACTTTCTCTCGTGCGCGCGCGCGCACACACACACACACACAAAGTTAAAAATATCCTGTAACTATTATGTCATTTCTACTACAAGCTGGGAAAGGAGAGATTGTTTCTGGCGTTTCTATTGTAGAATACTCGGGAGGTACTGGAATCTCAGTGTGTCAGGGCATGACTACGTAGACAGACATTTTTGTTACAGGTTCAATAAATGTAGGAAATTAAGGACTTCCCTACAAAGTCAGCATGTTTTACTTTTAACCAAATTCTCAATATTCAATTTTTATTCGTGTCTCAATGGGAGAAGGCAAGCAGTTTTTAAAAAGGAACTTAACTGCTTCTGTGTAGTCTCCCCCCCCCCCACACCTTTATACAAGGCCCGGGACATTTTAGAACTAAAATGCTGACTGTGTTATCTTGGGCGGCTCACAAATAGTACTTACGCAAGCTGGGAACTGGCTCACAATTACCAGTTCTCCTTTAACTTCTGACCTATTCCTGGACGTCAGATGGGAATGATTATTAGTCTATCCGGTCTGGGGTGAATTTGATCCTGAGCACTAGGACTGAAAAAATTGAAAGTTTATTCCCTTAAAAACTTTACATACTGGATGTTTAAAATTTAACGCTCAACCCTTAAAGCTATATTCCTAGCTCAGAGCTGGTAAGAAGCAACATGTTTTTTCTTTAATCCTTTCCAAAGACACATTCCATAAATCGTTAGCATCCTTGCCAACCACTCAGTCTCTTAGTGACTCCGCATACCAGCTTTAAAGTAAGCTCCTCTAAAACCAATGCAACAGTCCTGTGGGTTAAGTTTATATTATTTCCAGATCCGTATAGCTGCAGGCTTCTTTTTAGAGTTGCAAATGATAAGTCATGTCTTTGTTGCCAGTACTTTTTTCCCCCTTTGTCTAAACGCTGCTCACCAATGCACTTAGTGAAAAACAGACTACACTAGCTGCAGTGTAGCTGTACATGTGGTAGTGATAGCAATACAGTATGTATTTTCAGAGGAAAAATCCCTCTTAGACAAGTCAGTCCCTTAATAATTCCAATATAAATACTGCTGCTTAGAAACAAATTCAAGTGCAGTAACAACAACAGTAGTGATGTGTAACATTTATGCAGCACCTTTTATCTCAAAAGGATACCAAAGATGCACACTGTTAAAGGTTCAATCATGAACCAGACTATGAAACAACACAGGAGAGTACAGTGGCATGAGGAAACTCTTTATGTTAGCCACCCCTATTGCAAGCCCCAACATAAGGGAAAACAGGTGCCAGGGGGCTGCTACTCTTCTTCCTGAGTAGGCGGGCAGGAAGCAGGTGGGTAGGAGTGGGGATGGGGTGGACAGCATAGCAGAAGGGGTTAGGAATGGGAAACCGGGCCCAAATTGTGACACTATCTATTGCAATTCGGGCCCTGCACTTTCTCTTTCTCCTGGCACAGGGCAAGTTGCCAGTCTAGCTCTAAGCAGTCATTTCATCCACCATTGAAATGCCATCACCTCATGGTGACCGTGTGGTAGCTATCTAACACTGCACTCCTAAACCCCTGAAAAACCCATGGCTTCTCCTGTCTTGAACATTTGACCTGGCACTTTTAACAGACTTTCCCTGGGAATTTGGAGAGTTGAAGTACAACGCATGGGAATCAGCATTGAAGAAAATATTCACCCAAACCTCTACAGAGTGACACCACCAAGCTACCCTCAGCTCTGCTCTCATGGGACCAGTTCTGCTCTCATTTGCACCAGTTTTACATCAGTGTAATTCTTTGGAATTCAGTGAAGTAACTCCTGGTTTACAGAGAGCAGAAACCAGCCTTAGCTAGAGCAGAGCCACTCTAAATAACAAAGAGACAGAACTTAAAAAAAAAAAAGATACTTCATCTTCATTGTGGCTTTGGAGCCACATGAATATCAAACCTGTGACTGCAATGAGGACGGAGTGTTGGCAGCTCAGACCAGGACTCAGAGTTCTGACAGTTCTACAGCTTCTTTCAGCAAACTATGCTTGGCTCTTTCTATGAATACACTTGGAAGCACAGGCTCTGGTGCCAACCTATAGAGCAGAGGAAGGCAACCTATGGCATGCGTGCCAAAGGTGGCACGTGAGCTGATTTTCAGTGGCACTCACACTGCCCGGGTCCTGGCCACCGGTCTGGGGGGCTCTGCATTTTAATATAATTTTAAATGAAGCTTCTTAAACATTTTAAAAACCTTATTTACTTACATACAACAATAGTTTAGTTATATATTATAGACTTATAGAAAGAGACCTTCTAAAAACGTTAAAATGTATTACTGCCATGCGAAACCGTAAATTAGAGTGAATAAATGAAGACTTGGCACACCACTTCTGAAAGGTTGCCGACCCCTGCTATAGAGTCACACCCTGACTCTGCAAACAAGCACCTAAGTTAAATTAATCACTCAACTAGTCACTTAATTGTTTGCACAACTGGGACCTGGTGTGAGCAGACCATGTGAGATCAGAACATAAGAACGGCCATACTGGGTGAGACCAAAGGTCCATCTAGCTCAGTATCCTGTCTTCCTGTCTGGCCAATGCCAGGTGCCCCAGAGGGAATGAACAGAACCGGTAATCAATCATCAAGTGATCCAATCCTGTCGCCCATTCCCAGCGTCTGGCAAACAGAGGCTAGGGACACCATTCCTGCCCCTCCTGGCTAATAGCCATTGATGCACCTATCCTCCATGAACTTATCTAGTTCTTTATTGAACCCTGTTATAGTCTTGGCCTTCACAACATCTTCTGGCAAAGAGTTCCACAGCCAGTGATTTGCGTGTGTTCAGAAATAGCTTTGACACTAAAATATTTAAATTCCATTTTCTGATTGCTAGAACTCTCTCATGCTTGAGATGTCCCCATCCTCTCCCCCAGAATGTAATGTTAAGAGCCAGCGCTAGGACAATAGAGATGGCAGGGGATTATCAGACAGTACAAGAGGAAGGAATTAAATGACAGGGGTCTGGGATGAAAGCACATTAGTTAGCAGGATAAAGCAAAGTTTCCCTCCACTAACTCCAATGGATTGACAGGATCAGCACCATGGCTCGGGTACCATGATAAATCATGTGGAATACTTTGTAAAAATTATTTTAAATTCAATAGTACATATAATAAAGAAAAGTCTGGTATGTTCATTAAAACTCTGATTTAGCAGGACACAAACACATGCATAAGCACTATGCTGAATAGGGATAACATTAAGGATGCACTTAAGTCTAAGCATGCGTCTCAGTGCTTTACTGAGCTGGAGCGTAAGGGGGTGGGGGGAAAGGAAGGATCTACCTTAAAAATCATATGTACATACACACTGCAAGGATCCATCAGGGTAGCTCATTGCCAGGCAGATTATGGTAAGGGATTGAAGCTGCATAATTTTTTGCAAGGGAATTAGTGTGTGTGGAGGAGCCTTGCAAGCCTAAATTCCCCACTCCTGGTGCCTGCAAGCCAAATGCTGGAACACTTTTTGGATGAGCCTCTAGCTGGAATAAAGCTGTTCCCCTTTCATTTACCTTAAATGGTGTGTGTGATTCACTTTACTTGGGGGGACATGCCTTGGTTACTTCCTGAATGTTTATCTAAAACTCTAGTCATGTGATTAAAATAACCACTTTATCATTCCCAATACAGAAGGGGCCCAAATTCTGGTCTCTCTGGTGTAAATCCAGAAATAACTGAGATCAGAACCTGACCCAGGCCATGCATTTGTCTATGTACATTTTCACTGCCTGCTCCTCAGCTTGCACTGGCTAATAGGTACTGGACTGAGAGTTCAGTAGCTCTCCTCGTGTATGAAAGCTACTTGAAAAATGACTAAACCTGGGTTAACAGCAAAAATAGGAAGGACAGTGTTATAGTTAACCGCGCTGTGATGGGCCTTTGGCAATCTGGGTTGTACTCCCAGTTCTGCTACAGCATAGACTTCTGTGCACCCCGGAAAAATTCATTTACATGTGCTGTCTGCCTCAGTTCCCCATCTGGAAAATGGGGAAGTGCATCTTTCTTTTCTCCCTCCCTTTGCTGAGTTTTCTATTTAGATTATAAGCTCCTTGGCTTAGCAACTGTCTCTTACTGTGTGTAAGTTTAGCATGTGGCACATAAGTCTTGTTGGGCAATTGCAGCTGACATGCTCCCAGAGGTTTCTGTTCTCCTCCCAATGTGAAGATCAGCAAATCTGAGGAAACCATTTTCTTTAGATGTCAAAAAGGATTTCTACTTGTAGTAATATTTCCATGCAGTTGCATGTTCAGCCACTAGCTGTTTTGGAAGCTCTAAAGAGGGCAAGATCTCCTGGTTACCGACAAAAAAAGGAAGCCAGCTTGTTTTATTCAAAGCTTTTTGCTCTTCTTTCTAACAAATGGGCTAAGAAGAGCGGTGGCTTCAGATATTAGGAGTTAAAAGGCAACCCTAACTGAACAAGAAAATCCTTACGTGACAAAGCTGATACATGCATCTATTTGATGGGCTATAAATGTTATGTTTCCTACATACAAGCAAAAACATGTATCTCATTGTAGAGGAAATAATTTAGATTAAAGGAAACAAAGACGGAACAAATGTAAACTCTTCATGAGAGAGGAAGCAAAATCCACCCCCTTGCATCCCCCTCACAGCCCTGCCTCCTAGCAGGCAGGCAGGAGTACACAGTACATACCTAGCACACAACAAAATGAGAGATACGCACATCACAGAAAAACTGAAGAGTCATTTCCTGCTCAGTGTCATGCAGGTAGTCACACTGGAGGTAGGGCATGAAAAGACTCCCAGTGACTTTGGATCAGGCTACTAATGAGCTGGGTTTAACCCTTAAGCTCTTTACTGCCTCAGATGCCAAAGGCCTGGTCTACACTACCCCCCCACTTCGGACTAAGGTACGCAAATTCAGCTACGTTAATAACGTAGCTGAATTCGAAGTACCTTAGTCCGAACTTACCACGGGTCCAGACGCGGCAGGAAGGCTCCCCCGTCGATGCCGCGTACTCCGCTCGCCGAGCTGGAGTACCGGCGTCGACGGCGAGCACTTCCGGGATCGATCCGGGGCACTTCCGGGATCGATCCGGGATCGATTTATCGCGTCTTAACCAGACGCGATAAATCGATCCCAGAACATCGGATGCCTGCCGCCGGACCCTACGGTAAGTGTAGACGTACCCAAAGAGAAGAAGAAAAATCCCGCACAGCAGCACTGAATGCTACAGTTTGTACTTTTTAAAAGGTAAATTCACAGCCAACCCCATAAAGCAAACGGCTGCACTGAGACTTAATGACAGTTTGCTTTACCTGTGCTCCAGTGCACCACACTACATTTTGGTCCCATCTTGTAGTTTAGCTTGTGTTTCAGCTGCTCCCTAATGACATGACCTGACCTAAAATACTACTGCCGAGCTACTGCTACTATTGCCCGTGTCATTTTAAAGCAGCATAACTGGACATGAACACCCGTTACTTTCTTTATTTAACTCGGTTTTTCCAATATGTTTTGGACGGTCATCATTTTTTTAAACATGTCTCTGTTCTGACAAAAGTATTTTTCTCAGTTCTGTTTTGTTCTCTCTTGTTTTGTTCAAAGCTTGTTGTTCTTCTTTCTAACAAATGGGCTAAGAAGAGCGGTGGCTTCAGATATTAGAAGAGGTGGATGAGGCTTTTTTTAAACAACTAACAAAATCATCCAAAGCCCAAGATTTGGTGGTGATGGGGGACTTCAACTATCCGGATATATGTTGGGAAAATAACACAGCGGGGCACAGACTATCCAACAAATTCTTGGACTGCATTGCAGACAACTTTTTATTTCAGAAGGTTGAAAAAGCTACTAGGGGTGAAGCTGTTCTAGACTTGATTTTAACAAATAGGGAGGAACTCGTTGAGAATTTGAAAGTAGAAGGCAGCTTGGGTGAAAGTGATCATGAAATCATAGAGTTTGCAATTCTAAGGAAGGGTAGAAGGGAGAACAGCAAAATAGAGACAATGGATTTCAAGAAGGCGGATTTTGGTAAGCTCAGAGAGCTGATAGGTAAGGTCCCATGGGAATCAAGACTGAGGGGAAAAACAACTGAGGAGAGCTGGCAGTTTTTCAAAGGGACACTATTAAGAGCCCAAAAGCAAGCTATTCCGCTGGTTAGGAAAGATAGAAAATGTGGCAAAAGACCACCTTGGCTTAACCACGAGATCTTGCATGATCTAAAAAATAAAAAGGAGTCATATAAAAAATGGAAACTAGGACAGATTACAAAGGATGAATATAGGCAAACAACACAGGAATGCAGGGGCAAGATTAGAAAGGCAAAGGCACAAAATGAGCTCAAACTAGCTAAGGGAATAAAGGGGAACAAGAAGACTTTTTATCAATACATTAGAAGCAAGAGGAAGACCAAAGACAGGGTAGGCCCACTGCTTAGTGAAGAGGGAGAAACAGTAACAGGAAACTTGGAAATGGCAGAGATGCTTAATGACTTCTTTGTTTCGGTCTTCACCGAGAAGTCTGAAGGAATGCCTAACCTAGTGAATGCTAATGGGAAGGGGGTAGGTTTAGCAGATAAAATAAAAAAAGAACAAGTTAAAAATCACTTAGAAAAGTTAGATGCCTGCAAGTCACCAGGGCCTGATGAAATGCATCCTAGAATACTCAAGGAGCTAATAGAGGAGGTATCTGAGCCTCTAGCTATTATCTTTGGAAAATCATGGGAGACGGGAGAGATTCCAGAAGACTGGAAAAGGGCAAATATAGTGCCCATCTATAAAAAGGGAAATAAAAACAACCCAGGAAACTACAGACCAGTTAGTTTAACTTCTGTGCCAGGGAAGATAATGGAGCAAGTAATTAAGGAAATCCTCTGCAAACACTTGGAAGGTGGTAAGGTGATAGGGAACAGCCAGCATGGATTTGTAAAGAACAAATCATGTCAAACCAATCTGATAGCTGTCTTCGATAGGATAACGAGTCTTGTGGATAAGGGAGAAGCTGTGGATGTGGTATACCTAGACTTTAGTAAGGCATTTGATACGGTCTCGCACGATATTCTTATCGACAAACTAGGCAAATACAATTTAGATGGGGCTACTATAAGGTGGGTGCATAACTGGCTGGATAACCGTACTCAGAGAGTTGTTATTAATGGTTCCCAATCCTGCTGGAAAGGCATAACGAGTGGGGTTCCGCAGGGGTCTGTTTTGGGACCGGCTCTGTTCAATATCTTCATTAACGACTTAGATATTGGTATAGAAAGTACAATTATTAAGTTTGCGGATGATACCAAACTGGGAGGGATTGCAACTGCTTTGGAGGACAGGGTCATAATTCAAAATGATCTGGACAAATTGGAGAAATGGTCTGAGTTAAACAGGATGAAGTTTAACAAAGACAAATGCAAAGTGCTCCACTTAGGAAGAAAAAATCAGTTTCACACATACAGAATGGGAAGAGACTGTCTAGGAAGGAGTACGGCAGAAAGGGATCTAGGGGTTATAGTGGACCACAAGCTAAATATGAGTCAACAGTGTGATGCTGTTGCAAAAAAAGCAAACGTGATTCTGGGATGTATTAACAGGTGTGTTGTGAGCAAGACACGAGAAGTCATTCTTCCGCTCTACTCTGCTCTGGTTAGGCCTCAGCTGGAGTATTGTGTCCAGTTCTGACACCGCATTTCAAGAAAGATGTGGAGAAATTGGAAAGGGTCCAGAGAAGAGCAACAAGAATGATTAAAGGTCTTGAGAACATGACCTATGAAGCAAGGCTGAAAGAATTGGGTTTGTTTAGTTTGGAAAAGAGAAGACTGAGAGGGGACATGATAGCAGTTTTCAGGTATCTAAAAGGGTGTCATAAGGAGGAGGGAGAAAACTTGTTCACCTTAGCCTCTGAGGATAGAACAAGAAGCAATGGGCTTAAACTGCAGCAAGGGAGGTCTAGGTTGGACATTAGGAAAAAGTTCCTAACTGTCAGGGTGGTTAAACACTGGAATAAATTGCCTAGGGAGGTTGTGGAATCTCCATCTCTGGAGATATTTAAGAGTAGGTTAGATAAATGTCTATCAGGGATGGTCTAGACAGTATTTGGTCCTGCCATGAGGGCAGGGGACTGGACTCGATGACCTCTCGAGGTCCCTTCCAGTCCTTAAATCTATGAATCTATGAATCTATGAATCTATGAAAAAATTAGGAGTTAAAAGGCAACGCTAACTGAACAAGAAAATCCTTACGTGACAAAGCTGACACATGCATCTATCTGATGTGCCATAAATGTTATGTTTCCTACGTACAACGAGCAAACACATATATTTCATTCTGAGAACAATGGGTTTTTTTTTGCCCCCATGCTGTAATGCTGCTGAATAGATTTTCGATCCATTGAATGGAAACACTAATGCACAGCTTTGAAATGGCAACATATCATGCTGAAGGGGGCAGATTTTGCTTTTAAACTGCAGCAATATAAATACTGAAGAGATCTGGTTTGTCTTGCATTTTTCAATATACTGTATTTATCCCATCCTGTGAGAGCTCCTTAGGAAACATTTGACATTTCTATGTGAGGTAGTGCTGGTTCAATACTCATTTAATTTAGGGTGACCAGACAGCAAATGTGAAAAACGGGGACAGATGTTGGGGGGTAATAAGAGCCTATATAAGAAAAAGATCCAAAAATCGGGACTGTCCCTATAAAATCGGGACATCTGATCACCCTAATTTAATGTATGTGGAGGATAAGCTAAATATGTGTTACCTTTCAGCAGTTCATGGTCCTCTAGTTACAGAATAGTGATTTTTAATGTTATCATTATTATTTTGTTTGTCTTGCAGTAGCACCCAAGTTCCCCAGTCCTGGACCAGGACCCCATTGTGCTAGATGCTGTACAAAACACAGATCAAAGACACAGTACCTACCACAAGGAGCTTACAACAATATGTAGTAAGGTAACAACAGCTACAGTCAAGTTCACATCTTCCACATATCACTGCAGATCACTGCCACCACTAAGCCAGTGGTTCTCAACAAGGGATACAGGTACCCCTGGGGGTCCACAGAGGTCTTCCAGGGCGTACAGCAACTCATCTAGATATTTGCCTAGTTTTACAACAGGCTACATAAAGAGCACTAGCAAAGTCAGTACAAACTGACATTTCATACAGACAATGGCTTGGTTATACTGCTCTATATACTATACACTGAAATGCAGTTGGAATATAAATATTGTACTTCATTTATAATTATATGGTAAAAAATGAGAAAGTAAGCAATTTTTCAGTAATAGTGTGCTGTGACACTTGTATTTTGATGTCTGATTTTGTAAGCAAGTAGTTTTTTAAATGAGATGAAATCCAGGGGTGCGGGAACAATTTGTATAGTGAGGGTGCTGGGAGCCATTGAACCAAACTATAAACTCTGTATATGATGGAAACCACTTCAAGCCAGTGGGTGCTGCAGCACCCCCAGCACCTTTAGTTCCAGGACCTATAGTGAAATCTGGGGGTACCCAATACAAATCAGATTCCTGAAGGGGGTACAGTAGTCTGGAAAGGTTGAGAACTACTGCACTAGGCTAAGAATAAAACAAAACACACAGCATCTTTCTAATTAAAAAGTGTGTATAATACAGACCATATACTTCTTGCCAGACTCTGTAGCCCTAAACAAACCTCCTTTCCCCCAGAGAATGACTGCAGACTACTTCTCCTGAAGCCCCCTTCTGTTTTCGGCTTCATTCCTTCATACAGGCCTAACCTGCTCCTTTGTAACGGAAGATGAAGTTCCTCCGGGCTTTATTAAGCCCTGGATCTCTTCCAAGTTCAGCATATAAGATAAATTGGCTTAATTTAACCTACTCTGTCTTGTGTAGAGGTAGATCCTCCATTAAAGTACTACACTTAGGAAGAAAAAATATCAAATGCACAACTACAAAATGGGGAATACATTGCTAGAGTGCTGAAAAGATTCGGGGCGGGGAGGAGGGATTAGTGGATTACAATTTGAATATGAGTCAACAATGGGAGGCAGTTGTGAAAAAGGCTAAAATAATTCTGGGGTATTGTGACCCACAGCATCCAGGTATTCATACCCTACATATTATTGTAATATTTTTTGTACCAAATACAACTTGTGAGGTATCATTTGAAAAGTAATAAATCACTGATCATTAATATTCTTGCGTGATGTATGCATGCAATGTGTATTAAGAGTTATGGATATATGATGAAATTATGAGTAAAGCATGTTTAAATCAGGCATGTCCGGGGGAGTTAGCAAACAGGTGTGTCCTAAACAAAGGAATGTGGATTTACCTCAATTTACATTATAAGCAATAAACAGTAATCAAGACAGCAGGGACAGGAGATTGTAGAAAACCGAAGAGTTTGCATTTTAGCAAATACCAGAAGTGGGGAAAAGCAAGGAGCTTCCTTCACCGCCAGCTTGAATGAACTTGACTTTTAGGGGTAGCCTTTGGAAGAATCCATTTCAAAAGAAAGGGGACAGAAAATTCCAAGATCTCTCTTTCACCTAAGACGACAAAGAAATAAGCATTTTTAGGCTTCTGGAGGAGGTCCTGACCTGGTGGATTCAGCCACACTCTTGCTGGAAGACTGTAGGTGAGAAAAGCCATGGAGAACAAAGCTTGATCCTTGCGAGATTAAGTTTTAGACTTTTAAATGTGTTTTCACTTTTATTTCTTGTAACGATTTCTAACTTTCTCCCTTAAAATCCTATCTTCTTTTGTTAATAAACTTGTTTTACTTTTAAATTAAACCAACAGTGTTATGTTTGAATTAAAGTGTTAACTCCAGCTAATGTGGCAAGCTAGTGGGTTTTATCTCTTTAAAGGAGCAAATGGAACTTCCTATTTCTCTGAACAGAGCAGGGGAGAGCTGGGCATTGCAGAGCACATGGGTTTGGGAAAATTCAGGACTGGAGGTGTGTTCGGGTTACCTGCTGACATTAACCAGGTCTAGTAAGCAAGTGTGTGTCTGTGCCAACTGCTGGCAGGCTGTTGGATTCAAAGTGGTTGAATCGGAGCAGGACAGCATACACAACACAAAGTGCATGGCAGCTGCAGGCTGTATGCACACCCCAGGCAGGGAGCCACTCAGGTTTATGATACAAGCGATGACAACCCCTCACTGGTCTGGACTGCACCCTGAACTCCATGACAGGTGTATTAACAGGAGTGTTGTATGTAAGACACGGGAGGTAAATGTCCTGCTTTAGTCGACACCGGTGAAACCCAAACTGGCATATTGTGTTCTGTTCTGGGCATCCCTTTAATAATAATAATGTGCACAAACTGTAGAGACTCCAGAGGAGAGCAACAAAAATGATAAAAGCGGTTAAAAAAAAAATCCTGACCTATGAGGAGAGGTTAAAAAAGCTGGGCATGATTTTTCTTGAGAAAATAAGACCGTGGGGTGACCTGATAACAGTCTTCAAATATGTTAAGGGTTGTTATAAAAAGGATGGTAAACAATTCGTCCACTAAAGATAGGATAAGACATAGTCATCTAAATCTGCAGCAAGGGAGATTTAGGTTAGAGATTAGGAAAAAACTCTAAGGATAGTTAAACAGTGGAACAGGCTTCCAAGGGAGGTTGTGGAATCTCCATCCTTGGAGGTTTTTAAGAACAGGTTAGTCAAACACCTGTCAGGGAAGGTCTAGGTATACTAGGTCCTGTCTCAGCATAGGGGGCTGGACTGGCTGACCTCTCAAAGTCCCTTCCAGCCCTACATTTCTATGAAATGCAGCAGCATATGTTGATAGCAAACTCAGGCCTCTCAGCATGCTCAGTAAAGACTCCTAGAACTGTGCCTGCTTGCTGCATCATTTATTGCTAATGAAACGATGCAAATATCTACCACACTTAGAACTATTCACCCCTATGTTTATTTCTGTAACTTCAGGAAAACAACCATGTTGGGCCAGATTTACTGGCATGCTGTGGTGGCTGGTTTCCTTTACAGGAGTGGGGCCAAGCAGCCAGAAAATGCCAGTGAATGTGAAACAGACACACTGTATTAGGTCTGATCAGTTATCTCTTTTTAGGTGACTGTAACTGTTCAAAGGCACACATGACTAGATTTAACAGAAAAGTATTTTGCAGTAATCCAAGTACAAAAAAAATACATCAACATTTTTCTTACAGGTGCAACACACTTACTTATGTTCATGTAACTGGCTTTAAATATCCATTGTCGTTTCAACAGGAAAAGTTATTCTTCACATTCTCTCTTAAAGTCTTTGTTGGCACTGTTAGATGGCATGCTGCCTCTGCCTTCCACCCAAGAGGTGGGTAAACGATCCCTATATATGGTCTGAAACATGCCTGGGGAATCTGTCATGATGAAAGGACATGGTACAATGCTAGTGTAGGCTGCTATTAGATGGATAAAACGTGACATTTTAAATGGACATTTAAAATGTGACTTGGGAAGACATTTCCCAAGTTCTGCCAAAATAAACAATATTTCCTACAAATTGTTAGATTTTTTTCCATTCCCCCTCCCCACAGGGTACATGGTAGAAGTAGGAGCATGCAGCACTAGCATGGATTATTTGAGCACCTGGTTGTCAGGAGATGCACAAATGCTATACTCATGTGCCTGTGCTTGACTGCACCTGGGGACAACAGGGTGTTGTGTATCTTCCTCTTTACCACAAAGAAGTATGTGTTACAAGTTTTTCTGTTGTTATGCAGAAAGCCAGAGGCAGGATGGTAGGAACTATAGGAGTGATCCAAACCCACTGAAGTCCATCAAAAAACCCTCTGAATTCAGAGGGCTTTGAGATAAGAGAAGGGGAAAAGAGGCCACTGAAGCAGATTAAAAGCAGCAAAGGTTCCCCACCCCCCCTAAAAAAAACCCTGAAGTGATAGAGTGACAGCAATTGAAGAAATACAGAAGAGAAAAAATAAAATGAAACTAGAGGACAGAAAGAGTAAAGGAAAACTTAGGAAAGGAGGGGGCCTAAGGAAGTCTGGAGACAGAGAGACACAAGAATCATAATATAAACAGAGGAATGGGAAAGAGAAAGAGGCAGAGAAATATGAGATGACAGCAAATGAGAACCAGAAACATGACCAAGATTAGAATACATTTTTATTATATTTGGCATTAATAACTTAAACCCCTCTAAGTGTGGTTAAGAAGTAGAATTGCTGCTGTACTCCCTTGTATATTCATTTAATAATAAAAAAATACCCTGAATATGACACCTACTTTATGCCAGGCAACTGTAGTGTCAGTATTCTCTGGGCAGTTGTACTCCGCCACCCTTCCTAGGGCCCAACACATTGGAAAAAGTTCTCGCTTCACATTTTGAAAGGAAATGGGACAATTCTTCTCTTCACCCAACGGTTTTTATCCAGGGCACTGGCAAGCAGGGATTGACATTGCCCCTGTGTAATCAGAAGGCAGATGAAAATAGTCAAAGTATAATTCACTTGAAAATGACAATTTGACAGAAGTTTTGGAGAATGGCTTGCTTATTGCACATAGCTCCAATTTATTTTTTAAAAAGGGATAAACTAACTCCCCCTGCTGGGGACCCACACACATTTCATATATAAGTTTTGCAGCAGAGATGAGATCAGAAACATTTGTGGCAGACTGGGTGTATTGGAGGAAGTGGGTCCCTTTTAAATGGTGGCTGCTGTTTTTTTAAACTGCTTGTAGGTCTGGAGTTTTAGAAATAGTCCCAGCTCAGATGGATTAGTACCCAGGTAAGGAAGTCAAAGATGCAAGATAAATACAATATATTGCACGGTTCCACTATTTATCACATAAATATTGTGGCAGGAGGGGAGGAGGAATCTGTGCACGCACAAAGGAAAGTTTCAAAAACTGACAAAAATGGAAAATAGTTTCAGTATGATTTTTTGACCAGCTCTAATATTTAGAGCCATCAGAGTGTTGCCTGCCTAAAAAGGCCTCGAGATGGCAAACAGGGGTCCGTCGTCCGGTGTGCTTGGCACCAATAAAGACACCGAGGGGAGAAAGCAAGCCAAGTTTATTTCAGAGCTCTGAAATGGCACTAGGAGACCAGCATGTCTCAAATCCAGTGCAACAAATACAAACAACTTTTACCTTTTATACTTCAAGCAGTTTCTGTGTAAGCCTTTGTTTTGTTACTTCCTCTTACGCCTCCCACCCCTCCCTTTTCTAGCAGTTACAATTAGAAAAGTTCTTATTCGTCTGCTTATCTTTTGGCCTTGCAAGGCCTGTTTACAGCAGTCTGAGCAAAACAGCAGCTGTATGCTAGAAACGCTGACCAATACATTTCTGCCTCAGCCTGCTACAGAGCCTGTAAGCAGTGAGCACAGAAGTAGGTGAGAGTTCACAAGATGGAGTTTGGGGGTTCAGATAGGCCCAGAGCAAAAGAGCTTCATCGACACTTTGGTCTTCCACTCTCCCGAGTTACCTGGTAGCTATGCCTAGTGGACCCCAACAAGAGCTAGGAATGAGATCTTTATCCCCACTGGAAAGCTGTGAATCTCCTCTTCATAATGGTACAGGGCCCTGTAATGTTTCTAACCCTGAGAGGTCACAAGACATAGTGTTGGACTATGAAATTGCAACGTTATGACTACTAAAATGACTTGTGTAGGTTTCTACAGTGCTTTGCTGAAAACATTTCCAGGGTTGCCCTACACAATTAATTTGGGATTTGTAGTATTCCCAGAACCAAGACTAAAAAGGTCTGTGCCATTTGAACTTAAGAAGTAGTCATGTGGGGTCAGTGAAGGAAGTCTGGCAGCACTGCAGAGAGAGAGAGGAAGCAGGAAGACAAGGCCAGTTGGGGAGGGAGGAGGGAAATAAGGCAGGAGAAGGACTCCTGTTTATTTGTCTTTTGTATGAAGTTACTTGTGTGATACACGCCCTCAGGAGCGCCGCCAGCTTTTCCGCTGCCCTAGGCGGCAGAAGGTCCCGCCCCGAAATGCTGCCCACCCACAGAGGCGGCGGAAGGTCCCGCCATGGAAATACCACCACGGTCGCCGCCCCCCAAATCGCAGGGCCCGGTCGCCTAATGGGTTGCGCTGGCCCTGCACACCCTGCGCATATGAATAACAGGAGGCTTCTGTGATGTTTGTCAGTCAAAGTGCTCCTAGTTCTATTGGCCACAAATCAAGTATTCTTTGCTTCCCTATGGTGAAAACACACCCACAGACAAATGCAGTAGCATGGGCGGCAGGTTTGTATAATTTTTGGTGGTGCCCAAGTGGATCCGTCCCATCCATAGGATGGACCGGGGCAACTGCCCCAGGCCCTGCACTTTGGGGGGGCCCCGCACTTCAGGGGGACGTGGGGTCCAGGGTGGCCTGGGGGGTTAGCGGGGTGCCTGGCGCCGACAGCAGCGAGCAACCCTGCTCCGCCCCGCCTCTTCCCACCCCGCCCCCACTCCACCTCTTCCCTGAAGCCCCTGTTCCTGAGCAATGCCGGGAGCCGGCGAGGTGGAGCGGAGTGGGCTGGGGCCAGGTCACTCGCTGCTGCCAGCGCCAGGCCCCCCGCTAACTCCCCAGGCAGCCCTGGACCCCGTGACCCCCTGAAGCACAAGGTAGAGGTAGGCACCACCATGTTATGCGACGAACACTTGACAAAATTACTGGACTTAGTGACGGACAATGGGGGCAGGTGGCTATTATGTCATTCAATCATTCAACCCATAAAATAGCACACATTTTGCCACACTGAAAAAAAAACAAAAAACAGTAACCTACCTAATAATAATAATAATAAATTCAACTCATATAATTAATGAAAAAATGTGTGTATATTGTATATGAGATTATATGAGAAACGAAAATGAGCTTGCTTTGGGATTTTACAAGGCACTTATATCTTTTAAACACATTTGGTACCTTGAGTAATGATAACACTTCTTGCAAATCACATAAATAGGGAACCCAGGGTCCCCTTCCCTCACCCCATTCCAAAGGCACAGGGGTTATTGCTGGCTGCCCTAGGGCTGCAGAAAACCATATGGGCAAAACATATGGAAAGAAGAGGATCAATTTATATAGAGGGCTGAAGGGGACTCCCATGGTGCATTAATTAACACTTAATAAATACATCAAAATTAAATACATTACAGAGATAAGAACCTGTAATGATAGACTTTACTTCATGAAAAGCTCCAGAGAAAGAAGACGCAGATGGAGTAACGGTAGGGGCAATCCTAGGGAGACCAAAGGGGCTGGTAGAGGGAGCAGACAGAGAACAATGGTAGAGGCAGGGTCACTGTAGGGTTGATCCAGTCTTCTGCCTCTCCCCTGTGGGTGGAAACAACTGATCACTATCACTATAGGAAGGAACAATAGAATGGAATGCCCAGAAGAATGAATGACTTGAGGACAATTTCCTGAAGGGACCCTTACCCTTGCAGAGCTTTTCTGGCTCCAACATTTACATTTCTATACAGGGTGATTTGGCCTACAGAAGTAAAAATCTGCACATCTTCTATGTGTTTTTGGACCAATGGAAAAAAACAGGTACAATTCAAGTGACTTTTAAAATTGCCTATGAAACTGAGTTAACAAAATAAATGAGCTTATGAACAACCAGAAAATATACTGTACTTCTCAAGTGAAAAAACTATAAATGGACTTCTTGGCAAAGAAATTGTAAGTTTTCTTACAGGAAAAGCCACAAACTGTCTGGAAAGGAAGAGTAGACTGAATTACTTGCCTCAGTGAAATTAAATATCCAGAGAATTGCTGGGCCTGTGATGATGATGACGGGGGCTTGCTCACCTGTGGCTCCCCCTCCCCATGCTGCGGAGGCACAGCGAGGCAGGTCTGCATCTGAGAGCAGGCACCCTGCCTCAGGTGCAGCTCCCATTGGCCGTGCTGGCCAATAGACTGGGAGCCTCCCGGCCAATGGAATGGGTTGGGCTGGAGGGAGGGGGGCTGAAGGCAAAGGGGTAGATTGTAGGGAACTTTGGAGCAGGGGAGGCAGTGAGGGAGGGGAGTTGTCTGGCACAAAGGGGGGGCTCTTTGGAGAGGGGTGACAGGGGCACAGGGGTCATTGGGGGTCTCTCGGGGAGCGCAGAGGGTTGTGTGGGTCTCTGTGGGGCAGGGGGAGTGATGGACGGAGCCAGCCGCAGCCCGGGTCTGCTCTGCGGGGGGTGTTGCTATAGTCCCCTCAGGAAGCCCCCTCTGTCCTGTGTATTTTATGCCAGCCCCGGGGTGCCCATCGCTGCTCCTTTCCCCCACCCACGGCTCCATCTGTCTGTCCCCACAACCCTCCCCGGCTGTGTCTGTGTGTCTGTCTGTCCCCACAACCCCCGGCTGTGTCCTTGTGTCTGTCTGCCTCCATAACCCCCCGGCTCACTGGCTGTGTCTGTGTGTCTGTCTGACAGGGACAGACTCCTGCTGCTCGCTCTCTGCCCAGGGCTGAGAGCGGGGCCGCGGCCTGTGACTCCCTTCCGCTCCCTGCTGTGGAGGCATGGCCAGGCAGCTCTGGCACCGCCCCCTGCAGCTCCCATTGGCTGGGGTTCCCGGCCAATGGGCTGTGAGCCAGGTCAGCGCTGGGGGGCTCTCCGCAGCACGCAGGGGCTCCGGGGACAGGGGAAGCTGCTTGTGGGGAGCAGGGGAGCTGCCCCCAAGGTGAGAGCGCCCCACGTTGCCAACCCATGGCGCGGGGACCCCCAAAGCATGGGGCCTGGGGCCCAAACATTGGTGGAGCTGGGCCCACCTTCAGGAATATTGGTGGAGCATGGGCACCACGGGCCCATATAACTCGCCGCCTATAGCAGTAGGGGTAGGATACAAATGGGAGCACTTGCCCTCACCACTTGAAGTGGGAAACAAAAAGCCATGATGGAGAGTGGAACTTCCTCCTAATTAACTCTTTGGAATTTCTGCTTTACAGGACCTTGAAAGAAAAGCACTGCAAGCTATCCGTCCTGCTAGATATTAGTTACAGGTCCCAACTGTACAGGGCTCAGAGAGACAGAAAAGCTACTCCCTCTAAAGCCCATCCCCTAAAATGACCCATAACATTTTCTAAACATAATCATCATGGCTTTAAAATCCATTTTCTTTGTACCTTCCAGAAGTGAGTGCTGGATCCCACTGGGAAGCTGGAAATCTCTCCTTCCCAAGTAGCATACAGACCCTGTCTCTAGCACCCTGAGGAGATGCAAGATATTGGACTTAACATCCTGACTTTTTATGCATAGAAAAGTTGTCACTGATCCATAGCAGCGTTTTGCCCATGCTGGGCCTCAAGGGGGAAATTCCACTTTTGAGGAGAGAAGGAGGAACTATTTCTTCTGCACTTTGACTTGAAAGTGAAATCATGCCCAAGGAAGCATGTATTAAACAGATTTTTCTCCCCCTCACATAGTTTGTTCGTTATGACTCAGAGGAGAGAGGCTTCAATAAGATGGAATCAATGCTTTGAGTGACTTGCATCTCAAGTCATCTCAATGGACAAATTCTGGACCAGAGCTCCATGGGGAAATCAGGGCTGAAGCTTGCAATGGAAATTGACAATATCTTCCTTTCTCTCTCTCAGACAGCTAATGAACACATATGGGTGTGGATTCCTCACAGCGGTTAAACAAAAGTCTGACAAATGTAGGACTGAGAGCATAACAGCGACTTTCAAGAAAAAGTATGCTGCTGCTGCAGAAATTTCATAGGTTGCTCAATCCCAGCTTTTAAATCCACTTCCAAGAATCAATGCCACAAAATATGAGAAGACTATCAATTTAAAAAACAACAACAAATGCAATACAAAATATGATTAAAAATAAAAGAGTAAAAGCAAGCAAATAAAGAAAGCCGAAAGAGAGCACTGTAGCTTCCTTCCAATAAAAATTAAGACTTAGTTACCACCACACTCACCAGTAGAGTGGATCTGGAAAATATTAGTGGTTAAGAACAACAAATAATTCAAAACTTAATCCAAGTCTGGTTAAAAACTGAAGGGGAAAAAAAACCGACTTATTTACCATTGCTATTTGTACTTTCATATGGTTCTCAAATACCAGAATGGCACTGAAATGGAAGCGAACATGCGTCTGACGAAGTGGGTATTCACCCACGAAAGCTTATGCTCCAATACATCTGTTAGTCTATAAGGTGCCACAGGACTCTTTGTCGCTTTTTACAGATCCATACTAACACGGCTACCCCTCTGATACTGAAATGGAAGACACTCCAATTTTTTAAAAAAGTATAATAAGGCTTGATACTTTGGAATCAACACACAAAAAGCCAGAAGTATTATTGTCTCTAGTATGTTCTGAGCCTAAATAGCCAAGTGCCTCCCATATTAGCTCATGATTTCTTCAATAAGCAAAAGGACACTGCACTTTATTTGAAGTGTTTTTGTGTATCTATAACAGTCTATCACCTTTAAGTTTTGCTTCTTCTTGGCCTTTCAGCTAAGCTTGATTTCTTTATTTGATATGCATATATCTGTGGTGCTCATCACTATATCAGCAGTCACCAGAGTCTAACCTCTGCTACAGAATACTGGTAAAATCTTTTGTAACCCTGGGCCCTTTGTCATGTGGCTGAACCCAAGAAATGAAGTTCAGTCTCTTACCAGCTGTACACAGAATAAACAAAATTGACTGAAGTTTCATGCTACTAAGAAATGAGATATGGAAAAAAACCTGGGTATTTTTGAAAATGTTATGGCATCTGAAGTTCAACTATGTAAACTGGTTGTTGTCCCCATTGGACAAGGTCATTTATTTTTCTCCCATTGTACTACAATAAAATAGTGGGTGTTTTAGGACAGTGGTTCTCAACCAGGGATCTGGGGTCCCCTGTGGTCTGCCAAAATAAACCAGAGAGCAGGGCTGGCATTAGATGCACTAGGAACTGGGGCTGAAGCCCAAGCCCAAGCAACTTAGGTTTGCGGGGCCCTCTGTGGCATGGCACCCCAGGCAATTGCCATGCTTGCTACCCCCTAATGCTGGCCCTGGGTTTTAATCTACTGGATATGCAGAAAACCAGTTGTTGTGGCAAAAGCAGGCCATGGAGTCTTTATAGCAGATGGGCAGGCGGGGGGGCTCAAAAATAAAAAAGGTTGAGAACCCCTGTTTTAGGATAATAAAGTGAAAATCCAAATACCTGTGTTACTTTTTAATATACTGGGCAGTGCCTACTACTAGTTTTCAGTGGAAGATCATTTACCTACAGCTATATCATGTTGGGTTGTGATCCTTCTTATTGTCCTTAACTCTGCTGGCCATAGATTTCTCCTTGTATCCCCTGGCTTCTCTTATCAATTTTCTACAATTCCTAACTTCTGATTTATATTCATTATTATCAGCTTCCTCTTTCTTCCATTTTTTAATATATATTTATTTTACAGCTGCTTTCACTTCCACTTTAAACCAGGTTGGTTTTTTAAGTAGCACAGCCTTCTTCCTCAATTGTGGCTTTTTGGGCACCTAGTAAGGTGTTCTTAAATTATTTCCAATTATCGTTCACATTTTTCTAATTAAGTTTTGTCACAGTTGATTTGGCTCAATTATTTTCAGCTTTGTGAAACTGGCCCTATTAAGGCACCAAGTGAGACAGGTGATTTTTTTATACATAAAAAAAACTGGTCTGGACTTTATTTTGCTTGCACATTATAAATGTCATCAAGTCATAATCACTTGTAACTAAACTAGTATTAACTTTCAATTCTGTGATCAGTTCCTCTTTATCTGTTGGACAAGGTCTAATTCCCCCGTGTTGGCTGCAATACTTTTTGAGTTAGAAAATTGTCGTCTATAATGTTTAGAAAGTCCAAGGATGTTTTAGTATTGGCAGCATGAGATCTCTGGCATATGTCATTGAAATTGAAGTCCCCACTGGTCACAGTTTTTCCCCCTACAAATTGTAGATAGCTGTATACAATGTTTCTCAAACTGGGGTTGCCGCTTATGTAGGGAAAGCCCCTGGCGGGCCGGGCTGGTTTGTTTACCTGCCCCGTCCGCAGGTCTGGCCGATCACGGCTCCCACTGGCCGCAGTTCGCCGCTCCAGGCCAATGGGAGCTACTGGAAGCGGTGCGGGCCGAGGGACTTACTGGCCGCTGCTTCCAGCAGCCCCCATTGGCCTGCAGCCAGTGGGAGCCGTGATCAGCCGGACCTGCGGACGGGGCAGGTAAACAAACCGGCCCAGCCCGCCAGGGGCTTTCCCTACACAAGCGGCAACCCCAGTCTGAGAAACACTGCTGTATAAGGAAGCAGTCATCCTGTCCCCTAGTGTGATTTGGTGATCTGTAGCACTTTACCTGTTAGGACATTGATCCATAAGCATTCAAGATTATTGTCTTGTAAATTATCTGTGACTCAAACAGGTAATGCCATTTTTGACAGAGTGCCACCCCCTCCCCCCCTTTGCCTACTTGATCTTTCCTAAATAGGTTGTAACCACTGATTTTAACATTCCAATTGTGTGAATGATCCTACCAAGTTTCAGTAATACAAACTAGATTGAATTTAGGCTCATAAATGAGCAATTCCAATTCCTCTTGTTTGTTACCAGGCTCCTAGCATTAGGGGATTTCTTCTCTTCATTCCTTGCAGTTCCTTGATTAATTTTCTTCTCAACATCTTGATTTTGTGCTGAGTGCTCACATCTTCCTCTTTTTACCATCCCCTTTTGCTATTAGTTTAACTCCCTCATGAATACTCCAGCCAGCCTGTCCCCAAGGAGATTGGTCCCCCTTCTAATGAGGTGGAGACCATCCAAACTATAGAGCCCTCTTTCCCCAATGAAGGTGGACCAATGTTCCACAAAACCGAAGCCTTCTGCCCTTACTAACCAGTGATTCACTTCCAGAACCTTCTCCCATTTATCTTCCTTTGCTTGTGGGACAAGAAGGACCTCAGAGAAGATTGCTGAAGAAGAATGTTAAAGCACACTTCCAAGTTCCCTGCCATCTACTGTCTGCAAGATACTTCACGACACAGTGTCATTAGTGCCAATATGAACCATCACCAATAGATCCCTGCTCACAGACTTCAGAAGCCTATCAAATCTCAGTGTGATGTCTTGTGTTTGACTCCAGGAAGGCAGAACAATGCCCTGTTATCTGCTTGTCCATTGCAGCAGGCTCTTTTAATTCTTCTGAGTATTGAATCTCCAACAAGGAGAGTCTTTCTTCCTTGGACAATTGGAAAACTCTTTGTGGGTAAGGTCAACTTTCTTACAAGCCATCCACACATGGTCCTGTATATCTCTCCGTTCCCTTTCAAGAGTCAGTGGGTCCAAGGGATCTTTCAAAGTGAAGACCTGGTATCAGTTTGAAACTTTTAGCTGTGGAGTTCCTTCTGCTTCTTTTCTGTCTGGTAGCCACACACAGTTTGTCTATCTTCATCTGTCTCCAATGGTGTAGCATGCCACTCTGACCTCTTTTCTCTGGTGGTTACAAACGGTCAGGCCTCCTCTATAACTTTCTCTCTTACCGATTCCTTTATGGCCAGCTCCATTCTTCCTTGAACCTGAGGTACTGGTGTTTCCCAAATCTGGTTGTCTAGGAACAGCTCAGCTTCTCTGATTCTTGGTTGCGTTTCAACTTGCCCCTCCAATCCAAGAATCTTTTCCTCCAACCACCAGTTTGCACTTCATGCACAGGAAATCCCTGTGTCTTCAGGAAGGATAGACAATGGGGCACATCCATTGCAGGTCACCACCACTGTACAATCGCCAGCCATCTTGATCTCCCACGTAGTGCTGAACCTAAAAGAAAAGCCTCTCACGCCTCCAAAATACCTGTTAGCTGCTCTATTCGTGGCTCTCAAGTTCACCTACCACATGACTTTTTATATCAAGTCTTCTCTGCATAGCTCAGCTCTGCCCCCCTCCCCTCCCGACCAGGGAGCAATTAACGAAAGATTTCAAACAGCTGGGCTGATCAACACTCCAAGGGCTAGAGCTTTGGAGCCTTTAGCAAGGCACTGATCAAAGCTTACTCAGGGGCCCACAGCCCAGATACAGAGCCTGCATAGAGACAGTCAAACAAACAACCCACAGATGGACCAAATGCACCCACCACCACCACCACCAACAACAACCACAGAGTCTGTAGCTCCAGCTACTGCTACTCCCTTGGAAACTCCCCTGCTGGCTGCATCTGATCCCATCAAAGCTCACAAGCTAAGTATGGGGAGGATTGATCAGTACTGGGGTGGGAAACCCAGGTGCTGGAAGATGTAGTGCTGGTGATTCATCAGATAGCATCCTGTCTTGTGAGTCGGAAGGATTACAGTGTGCTACAGGGCACCATGTTGCTGTCTTTTGCACAGCTGTAAGACAGAGCTTGTGATTTTTAAAGATCCTACTGAACATTTTTTTTTATACACCTCTACCCCGATATAACGCTGTCCTCGGGAGCCAAAAAATCTCACCGCCTTATAGGTGAGACCGCGTTATATCGGGTACTGTACAGTACGGTGTACCGGCAAGAGCTGGTATGCCGTGCTCGACTGGATCGGCTTCCCCGGCAGTGATTTAAAGGGCCTGGTGCTCCAGCTGGTGTGGGGAGCCCCGGGCCCTTTAAATCACCCCCGGGGCTCCGGCAGCAGGGCTCGGGCGGCGCTTTAAAGGGCCCAGGGCTCCCCACAGTGGCCAGAGCCTCTGGCCCTTTAAATCACCGCCCGAGCCCGGCTGCCGGAGATTTAAAGGGCCCAGTGCTCCAGCCGCTGCGGGGAGCCCCGGGCCCTTTAAATCACCACCGGGGCTCCGGCAGCAGGGCTTGGTCGAGGATTTAAAGGGCCCGGGGCTCCACACAAATTCAGATATAACGCAGTAAAGCAGCGGGGCTTGGGCAGCGCTTTAAAGGGCCGGGGGCTCCCCGCTGCTTTACCGAGTTATATCCGAATTCATGTTATATCGGGTCGCGTTATATCGGGGTAGAGGTGTATATATAAAAAGAGTAGGGATGTTAACCCACATGTCAATTTGTTCAATGCAATCACCCCACATCCTGAAGGGTGCTGAGCATCTGAGACTCCCTTTGGTTACAGTAGGCCTGGAAGATGCTCAGCAGCCCTTGACAGGATTTGGCACCTATCTCACTACCTAGGTTCTCCCTAATAAGACTTCTGATATTTTCAACTTCCATTCAGGCTGAAAATCCCACACAGACAGCTTCTCACATGTTATTTCTGTACTCCCATTCCCAGTCAAAAATGCTCAAGACACGAGCCAACAGAGCTGAGTGGGTGTGAGGAGAACACGTTCTGGTCTAACATCCATTTTAGAACCCAACCCCCTCTGGTTAGGGTTAGAAATTAAGTATTTCAAGGGGAGTGGCGAACCCCCACATTGAGACCTTCAAAGAGTCAGTTTTTTAAAGTAAGTGGCAGAGAGGGACACTAGTCCATTTCAGCTCACAAAAATGATCACACATTTTCAAATATCCTGACAGACTCTCTCTTTTGCAAAGTTACATGCTCTCCCGTACACTTCTTACAAGCCCCCTAACTTCTGTAAAGTTGTTCTGTAGCTGTCGCTACACTTCAACATCTTGCTTTTCCCCACAGAAGGAATTTTGCAAAAACACATTACCCCTTCCTTGCAATTTGTCTTTTTTATTACTTGTGTCCATAAGCCACTTGAATTTCTTCAGTTCACTCAGGCTTTCCCATGCATTGCTAAAAGGGTTTGGTTGCATTCTGTTCAGGAAATGCCTGGTTATCTCTAGCGGGCAAACAGATGGACTCAATGCCAAGAGTTTTCAGGACAGCTTTCAGTCTACCAAAAGTAGTTATCACTCCAGACCTATTGTTTACCCATTTCATTTAACACAATCATGACATCCGTGACTTCTGTCTGTGCTATAAGGCAAGGATTAAAGCTCTTGCCACAGAAAAACAAGCATAAATAATGAGTCTATTATTCCCATGGGTTCCCATCAACTCCTTGGACTGAACGGCAGACTCACGTAGCAGGACATTTTATAGGATTATTTTCTTCCATATTTTTCAGACTGTAACCATTTATTCATTCCATTCCCTTATCTTCAATTGATTCAGCTACCAGATTTCCATTGGGAAAAAAAAAAGTGGGTGGTAAACTACCCTCTATTTTGCCTTCCAATCCTTATTACCAGGGCCGGCTCTGGCTTTTTTGCCGCCCTAGGCAAAAAAGCCACCGGCCGGTTCCCCCCCTCCCCCCATTGTGGCAGGGGAGGGCGCCGAGCCCGGCCGCGGGCCCGCAGTCCCCGACCGGCCGGAGCGCCGGGGGGAGGGTGGAGAGCCCCCGGCGGCCAGAGCACCGGGAGGAGGGCGGCAAGCCCAGCCGGGGCTCTCCGCTCTCCCCGACCGGCCAGAGCACCGGGGGTGGGGGGCGAGCCCAGTCGCGGCCCCGCTCTCGGGCCGGAGCGCCCCGCCGCGCCGCCCCCCTCCAGGCGCCGCCCCAAGCACACGCTTGGTGGGCTGGTGCCTGGAGCCGGCCCTGCTTATTACCATTTCTCCATATGACAGTTAGAAACTGTAGAAAAGTGATGTGCTAATTCACCCCTTACTCTTTCCCTCCTGTGTTATCTACATTCTTTCTTCTAAAATTTTGCATACAGAACACTCAGTGACTTCAATGACAGACCCAATTTTCAAAGTGATCTCTAATTTTGCCTCCACTAACACGTATCAGGTAGCTTCATGTCCACATTCTATCATTTGCACCTGCAACTGATTTTGCCCACACTGAGTCATAGATGCAAACTTAGAGGTCATTGGGGGTTTTTTTGGGTTGTTTTATTTATTTATTTATTTTAAGATGGTGCATATGGATTACAGTATCATGGGAGTTTATAGAAATGGAAGTAGAAACACTGAGACCGGGACAAGTAACTACTTGAGTTCTAGAGTAAGCCAGGGACATGGGCAAGAGGCCACCTGAGGCAGTCAAGCTGCCAGGACCTGCCTTGCCAATGGAAACCACAGGAGTGGCACCTGCAAGTGTGGGGAGTGCACAGAGCCACCTGTTCACCTCCTGCACCCAGGAGCCAGACATGCCAGCTGCTTCCGGGAGCCATCTCAGGTAAGCGCTGCCTGGCCAGAGCCCACACCCAAACCCCTTCCCACATCCCCACACCCTGCTCCAGGTCAGAAACCCCTCCTGCACCCTCTCCCACAACCCCAACCCTCTGCCCCAGTCCTGAGCCCCCTCCCATACCCAAACTCTCTCCTGGAGCCTGCACCCCGTGCTTCCTCCTGCACCCCAACCCCCACCTCAGCTCAAAAACCCCTCCCACACCCAAACGCCCTCCCAGAGCCTGCACCCCACACCCCAACCCCCTGCCCCAGCCCAGAGCCCCCTCCCGCACCCCAATCCCTTGCCCCAGCTCAAAACCCCCTTCTGCACCCAAACTCCCTCCTGGAGCCTGCACGTGTACACAGCTGAGACAAGAGGCAGAATTAGGCAGTAATGATGCTTCTTTCTAACAAATAAAGAATAATAATTCTCACTTCTATCACACTTTCGACTGAGGATCTCAAAGCTCTTTACAAACATTAATGAATAATCTTCACAACTCCTCTGTGAGGTACATAAGGATTGTGTTCCCCGCCAGTGCAATACAGCCACCTCAAAGATGGAGTGTACCAGCATGCATACATGATCATTTAGAACAGAGCAAGAAGAATACTATATCCAGTCTGAAACTGCAAGGGGAATGTGTGTAGGCAGAATCCAACCACCTGAATTTGACCAGACCAGGACACTGGTCTGAACATCCCTGCTACTACAAATCTTTGCTGAGCAGATGCAGTCAAGACCTCTGTTTTACATCTTACCTGAAAAGCAGCACCTCACCACCCCGGTACAATGGTCAGTCCTGACTCCCATACACTGGAATGATATTTCCTGGAGCACTCGAAATGTTCCCAAGCTCCCTCACTGAACTGACCCAGCCCTCAGTGGTGCCTGCAGCCGCGCACACATTATGCACGGTGCATACCATTGATAGGGGCACCAAAGTCATCAGTGTTGGGCCCTCCCAGTGGCAGCGGTGAGGAGAAGCAGCGCTGGCCACGCCACTGCTTACTCAGGTTGGGCCCTGCAGCTCCTTCATCCAAACCTGAGCAGCACTGTGACACCCGTGCACCAAGTCACTCCACCACTAACTCAATTTTGACCCTATCATGCCCCGCCAGGGCCAAACCTGAGTGGACAGTGCCACTGGGGCAGCCAGTGCTGCTACTCATGGGGCAAGCTCTTGCCCCTTGCGGGTCTTCCCACCCTCACCCTACTTCCCACCCTCACCCTACTCTCTGCAGCCCGTGTTCCCTCTGTTTTGCCTGGGACTTGCTCAGTGACCGTTCCAAGAGCTACAGTGAGTGCCCGCATGGGGCAGCTGGCCAGGAGAGGGGTGGCAGGAAGCCTGCAGAATACCATGTGAAAAGTTTCTGGGGGCTCCCCACCAACTAAATTCCCTGCCCAAGCCCCGCCCGCCAGAGCTGCCGGGGAGAGGAGCCCCTCCCCCGGGCCGGCCCAGCCCAGGTAAGGTTACCAGGTGTCTGGTTTTCTACCAGAACACCCGGTCAAAAAGGGATCCTGGTAGCTCTGGTCAGCACCGCTGACTGGTCCATTGACTGTCTGGTTGGCGGCGGCGCCGCACAGCTGGGCTGGTAGGCTTCCTGCTAGCCTCCGCTCTGCATGGCTCCTGGGAAGCAGCCAGCATGTCCCCCCTCCGGCTCCTATGCGTAGGAGCAGCCAGGGGGCGCCGCATGCTGCCCTCACCCCAAGCGCCACCCACACAGCTCCCATTGGCCGGGAACCGCAGCCAATGGGAACTGCAGGGGCGGCGCCTGCGGACGGGGCAGTGCGCAGAGTCCTCTGGCTGTGCCTCCATGTAGGAGCCAGAGGGGGAACATGTTGCTGCTTCTGGGAGCTGCTTGAGGTAAGCACCAGCCGGAACCTGCACTCCTGACCCCCTCCTGCCCTCTGAGCCCCTCAGTCCCAGCCCAGAGCACCCTCCTGCACCCCAAACCCTTCATTCCCAGCCCCACCCCAGAGTCTCCATTCCCAGCCAGAGCCCTCACACACCCCAACCCCTTGACCGAGCCCAGAGCTCCCTCCCACACTCCGAACTCCTCATTTCTGGCCCCACACCCCCAGCCCTCATCCCCTTCCGCACCTCAGCCCCCTGAGCCAGCCCGGTGAAAATGACCGAGTGAGGGAGTGTGGGGAAAGCAAGTGACAGAGGGATGGGGGGATGGAATGAATGGGGGCGGGGCCTCAGAGAAGGGGCAGGGCAAGGGTGTTCAGTTTTATGCGAGTAGAAAGCTGGCAACCCTAAGGCCATGCCTGGCACGCCAGAGCTGCGGGGGAGAGGAGCCCAGTCCAACCCAGGCCCGGTGGAACTGCCGCAGCCCAGGAGAGGCGTCTCTTCCCTTGGCCTGGCCCGGCCCAGCCTGGCCCAGCCCCACCTGAGCTGCTGCAGCAAGAGAAGGCTGGGGGTGGGGAGGGAAGTCCTCTCTCCCTGCCACAGCCCCAGGGCAGCCTGCACCCTAAACCCTTCATCCCCAGCCCCACCCCAGAGCCCTCAGCTCCCCCGCATCTCCACCACACATCACCTCCATATTGGTGCACATAAAATTCATTCTGCATAAAAAATTAGAAGGAACATGCCCACCAACCCTGCTTATCTTTGCTGACAGCAGAACAACATACACGGATAGGGGTGTAGTCATCCATGGAAACAGCTTTGCATCACCAGTGCTTCCAACCCACGAAATTCAAGTAAAATTAACAGTTTTGCAAGATAAATTCTGACTAATCAAGTAAGTAGAAAAATATTTTCATTTAAAAACCATCCAATCCCATTGGTCAACAAGGCACATGTCTTGCCGGCATACATTTTCAGAACACACAGACACGAGCTTAGCCAACCTCAGAAGTAATAACAGGAGGTGTCAAATAAAATTAGGACATTTTTACCCAAAGAAAATGGCACTCACTTACGCTACAGTCAAGTGTCCCTGTTATGTTATATAGCCATCACATCTGGCTTAAATATGCACACCAACTTGTCACCACTCCATAATAAACCACGTTCATACGTAGAGCAAACGCTGCAGCCAGACTGTTCACATATGGCTACTGGTGCCAGGGAGAAAGGGGAGACCAGCAGGGATTCTTGGACATTCAACGGGGAAGAAGGTCTCATGGTAGCAGAGATGTTGGGATTGTTTCTGCTTCAGTAGAGGAGACAAAAATCACTTCTAGAGAAGAGTAGGGCAACCTCCAGGAGAACTGAGGGAAGGGATGATAAACACTGACACTCACAATACTACTACACAGCTGCCATGAATGCCAGGTAAGGGTGAAACTCTTACACACTCAAGTAATCTTTACTCCTGCCATTGTTGTAGGATCAGGCCCAAACACACCTAGGGTGGGGGACTCAAAGATACTTAGGTCCTAACTCCCATTAAAGTCAATGGGAGTTCGGGGGCTAATTACTTTTATGAATCTGACTTTTCACAGGCTACTGAAAATCACTGGAAAGAGTCCCATTGACTTCCATGAACATAGAATCAGGCCCATAAAACCAAATCCGTCTCCCTTTGTTCGCACAAGTGGCCCCAGTGAGGATGTCATGGTATTTTGTTCTTATTTTCAGGTATGGTTTTTACTGAAAATCTTGCAAAGGCAAAGAAAGACAAAATAAAAAGAATAAATATGGTGCAAGACAAATATAAGAGCAGGCTAGCAGTGGGAGGGAGGTTGTTGTGACGTTGTGCAGTCTATATGGTTTTATAAAAACTTGATAATAAGTCAATATAATGTAACTGGGATAGTTTTAGAGAAAATACGGTAATAAGTGAATGTAACGTAACTGGGATATGCTTCATGCAAAAGGTCTCTTGTAAGGTATCATTACAAAGCTTATAATCTACCGAGTATGATCATCTGATTTGTATAAATGTACCACTCTTGTATCTAAAACTAGAAATATAAAATGTAACTCTGAGGGCCTATTGTAATTATGTAAAGTGTGGGCTATTAATGATGGTTTGGAATCTTGATGACTCCCATTGTCTGCAGATGGCTGTTTACCTGTGAGTCTCCCTGTATATGTGTGTTCTGGCAAGTGAGTAATGAAGTCTTGCAGTGACATGTGATCATGTCACCTGAATTGGAATCCATCTTTAACCTGGTGCTTTTCCAGTGAGGGGGGGTGGAAACCCAGAGGGACAAAGGGTTCCCGCCTTATGCAAAAGATATATAAAGGGAGGGAACAGAAGAGAGAGGGAGAGAAGCCATCATGAAGAATCCCCTAGCTATGACCTGAGCTGCAACAAGAGCTGTACCAGGGGAAAGAATTGTGCCCAGGCCTGGAAGGTGTCCAGTCTGAGAAAAACTTACTGAAGCATCTCTGAGGGTGAGATTATCTGTATTTAGTTTAATTAGACATAGATTTGCGCATTTTATTTTATTTTGCTTGGTGACTTACTTTGTTCTGTCTGTTACTACTTTGAACCACTTAAATCCTACTGTCTGTATTTAATAAAATCACTTTTTATTTAGTAATTTACTCAGAGTATGTATTAATACCTGGGGGAGCAAACAACTGTGCATATCTCTCTATCAGTGTTATAGAGGGCAAACAATTTATGAGTTTGCCCTGCATAAGCTTTATGCAGGGTAAAACGGATTTATCTGGGTTTAGACCCCATTGGGAGTTGGGCATCTGAGTGCTAAAGACAAGCACACTCCTGTGAGCTGTTTTTAGGTAAACTTGCAGCTTCGGGACAAGTGATTCAGACCCTGGGTCTGTGTCTGGAGCCAGACTGGAGTGTCTCGCTCAGCAAGACAGGGTGCTGGAGTCCTGAGCTGGCAGGGAAAACAGAAGCAGGGGTAGTCTTGGCACATCGGGTGGCAGCTCCCAAGGGGGTTTCTGTGATCCAACCCGTCACAGTTGTCTCTGAGGTTTAAGAGACAGGATGGAGAAGCAGGAATTGTAAATTGTATTTATTCTCATCCTGGCCACAGATTTCCCATGTGAGACTGTGGGCAAGTCAAAATCTCAGACTCCCATGGATTTCAGTGGGTATTTAATCAGGCCCTGAGTGACCAATGCTAGCAGTCGGGCTCTCTGCTCAGTCTTCCAGCAAAGCAGGATGGAGTTCCTCATACTGGCCTCTGTGAAGGTTTTATTGCATTAAAGAGCTGTGATCTGGTGCCCTTCTGTTCCCTCTTTTATAAAGGAGGAACACATTTTTGGCTGCTTAACTAACAGAAGAGATGGGGTGTAGCAGATACAGTTAAAGCATTCAAACCAAATTACTTTCCCCTCCCCCTGCTTTGCTTTGCACAACAAGTAAATCCACCCGACCAGAAACAAAAATAGATTTTTGTGGGAAAGTTCATTAGAAAAACCCTGTAGTCTTTAAAAAAGAATTGAAAAGAAATATCAATGAACAGCTGTAAACTGAAATCTCTGTCATTCTTACTCTTCCAACCAAATCAAACTTAGATACTTCCTGGTTAATTCTCATGTTTGCATAGGTCAAATTAATAAATGGTGTGACTTTTCCCCAGAAATGGTCTAAAGCCAAGACTAAGTCAGGATGAGCAATAATTTACTAACTACAGTGGAGTGAGGGTATCCAGATAATAGATAATGTGCCAAAGGACTGTAAAATGATTCTCAGAACTGGGAATAAAGTTCATTTGCAGGCCTATGAAAAATATGGCTAGTGCCCATTCTTGTGTCTGACTTATTCCAGTAGCTTCAAAGCAACAAGTTAGTATCCTGAGCAACAGTTGAAAATTAGAACAAAACTAGGGCGTATTCTCCAGCCAATATTTGTATTTTTAAACAGTTTAAAATTCAGAAGAAATCCTAGCAGGTCCGCAGGTCTTAGGAATGCTGTGACTGCTTGAAAGTTTAAAGCACCCCTTAGAAACAATGTTTCTCTTGGCTTTTTTCCCCCCAAACACAGAGTTTAGCAGTAGTGAATACTAAAATGGCACATCCATTCTTTACCCCATTCGCTTGCTATAATTCTCACCTTTCTCAGAACATTCTCCTTTTGGGGCTGAAACATCTTATGCTGTTGTAGCCCAGATGTGTGGGTGTTGCTTTTTTATTTTTGGTCGACCATTTGAAGGGAATATGTGTAGGCATCTTTGGATTATGTGTATGAAGACACTGTTTTTCAATCATTGAATAACTTGTTCCTGAGCATCCCCAGGGTGAAGTAACATGAAGAAAGATTCCATTCAACCCCAAATGCTCTAGTATTTTATAAACATTTCAGAGTTTGAACTCTGGGTCCTAAAGTAACTGTTTACAACTGTTTTTTCTGTTATGTTAAAATGAAAAAATACCTCTTCAAAATATATCACTCTGGCTGCTCTGTCAGCTCCCAAAACAGCAGCAATGCCATTGTAGTGTTTTAGACCTCTCCTCCCCTCCCCTCACTATTTGAAGGACTTGATTACAGCTCAAGGAATACTCTGTAGACTTGTTGGTCTACAAGATGCAGTATCTGTCATAAGGTAAACATTTAAGGGTCTGGGCTGCTGTGTTACTGCTTTTGGAGATGACACCAGAAGTGCTGAGAAGAATGGGATAGCGTTTAGACATTGATTTTTGAGACACTGATGCACATAAGATACTACATGGAAGAATTTGAGAACCCAAAGGATTCCTCAATATTCAGATTACCGATTGGGAGGTGAACATCCCTGTGGGCTATCTGGCAGCTGCAGTTGTCAATACCAGTGCCTGGCTTTGTTGTTTGCCCACATCTCTCATGTGTTTGTTGCTAATCAGAGCACAAAGAAGTAGGCCCTGTGACTATAACATTCCCCACTCCAAAAGATTAATATAAATTCTTAAATGCAGCAAGAACAGCTGTTCAGATTGTGTTGGGGGTCACTTACCCTCTTCTGTCCATAGCAACATTAGGGTGAATATGCATTAATTATACCCTGCTAGATTTCAAGCATGTTTTTGGTACTTTCAGATATATTTTTACTGTCCCCACATTGGCAGCATCAAAGGAGGAGTAACTTAGAGCCGTTTGTTCATCCACATTATTTGCCAGTTTCAATATCATTCTCCTTGTACTACTAATAGGCGGGGGGGGGGAGGAGGGGTTGTTTGTGTGTTTGTGGGGGAAAGAATAATATGTAATTAAAGATATTATCATACACACATGCACAAGGGGGCCCAATTAAAGTTACAAAGGCAACCATACTTATGATATTTCCTAACCTTTGAGGGCTTTACAGTAGAACCTCAGAGTTACGAACACCAGAGTTACAAACTGACCAGCCAACCACACACCTCATTTGGAACCAGAAGTACCCAATCAGGCAGCAGCAGAGACAAGCACATGGACTGAAGATATAAAATAGGCAAAAGCATGATGCCACTGTCCCCTTTCTCCTCCCCCACCTATGCTGGAAGCAACAAGAACACAGGGAAGACAAAGACTTGAACTGATGAGATTGGTCCCAGGCTTAAAGGGGAAGCCTGTGTATTAAGAACTATAACTTATCTGCAACATCTAGTGGGATGAGAAAAACTGCTTGATCTAAATACTGCCTAGTCTAATAAGGTTTAAGATTTAGACTGTGCAATTACCTTTTTATTTTTAAGTGGTAGTTACCAAAGAAATCTATCTTTCTATAGTTAATAAATCTGTTCTATATTTTACCTAAAATGGCGTGTTTTGCTTAAAGTGCTTGGGAAATCTCAGCTCAGTTTACAGAAGCTAGCATGTGTCCTCTCCACATCGAGGGAAGGGTGGACTGGGTAATAAACGTATACTGGTCAGGCTTCTGACCAGAGCAAGAAGGTACAGTTCTGAGGTGCAAGACTGGAGGCTTGGGAGATTTGCTAGTGCTTTTTCCTGTGTGATTCGTGAGTGGCTCAGGGAGCATTCATACAATCTAGCTAGGTGTGGGGCTCTGCATGCTGTTGTGCTGAGTGATAATGGCTCCTGGAAGGATTTGCTGCTTGTCACTAGCAAAGCTTTGTGAGAGACAGCCCAGGCTGGAGAGTTCAGGGGCACAGCGGTACCCCAGTTCCAGGTTGTACCCTGTGGATCCCATCACAACACTTTATACACTGTACTTTTCAGGAAAGAAAAGACAATTCAGTGCAAACATTCCTTGTGGGAAGAGAGTCTCACATGACATTTATGTGCCCCATAAAAACTTTAACTTTATCATACATGGTGAATGCCATTCAGCAACATTTTCCTGCAACGACGACTTTCTACCTAGCAGATGACAAATGGAAAAGTTAAGGAATGACATTTACCAAAGTAGCTTGACAAATTTATATAATGGAGAAGCAGATGTGTAAGTACATCCTAGGATGAATAAATTAAGATCCAGGGAAAGTTGCAAATGAAAAGGAAATTGTAGAACTTGTCTACTTTGGGGTCAATTTAACTAGTAAGTGAGGAAAATAGAAAGGAGCATAAACTCTGGCAAATGAAGTGTAAAAAGATAATTAGGGAGGCCAAAAGAGAATTTGAAGAACAGCTAGCTGAAGACTCAAAAAGTAATAGCAAAAAAAAGTACATCAGAAGCAGGAAGCCTGATAAAACAACCAGTGGGGCCACTGAATGATCGAGCACTCAAGGATGATAAAGGAGCACTCAACGATGATAAGGCCATTGCAGAGAAACTAAATGAATTCTTTGCATCGGTCTTCACAGCTGAGGATGTAAGGGAGATTCCCAAACCTGAGCCATTTTTTTTAGGTGACAAATCTGAGGAACTGTCCCAGAATGAGGTGTCATTAGAGGTGGTTTTGGAACAAATTGATAAACTAAACAGTAATAAGTCACCAGGACCTGATGGTATTCACCCAAGAGTTCTGAAGGAACTCAAATGCGAAATTGCAGGACTACTAACTGTCATCTGTAACCTATCATTTAAATCAGCTTCTGTACCAAATGACTGGAGGATAGCTAATGTGATGCCTCTTTTTAAAAAGGGCTTCAGAGGAGACCCTGGCAATTACAGGCCGGTAAGCCTGACTTCCGTACTGGGCAAACTGTTTGAAACTATAGTAAAGAACAAAATTGTCAGACGCATAGATGAACATAATTTGTTGGGGAAGAGACAACATAGTTTTTGTAAAGGGAAATCATGCCTCACCAATCTACTAGAATCCTTTGAGCGGGTCTCCAAGCATGTGTACAAAGGGGATCCAGTGTCTATAGTGTATTTCGATTTTCAGAAAGCCTTTGACAAGGTCCTTCACCAAAGGCTCTTAAGCAAAGTAAGCAGTCATGAGATAAGAATGAAGGTCCCCTCATGGACTGGTAACTGGTTAAAAGATAGGAAACAAAGGGTTGGAATAAATGGTCAGTTTTCAGAATGGAGAGAGGTAAATAGTGGTGTCCCCCAGGGGTCTGTACTGGGACCAGTCCTATTCAATATATTCATAAATGATCTAGAAAAAGGGGTAAACAGTGAGGTGGCAAAATTTGCAGATGATACAAAACTACTCAAGATAGTTAAGTCCCAAGCAGACTGCGAAGAGCTACAAAAGGATCACTCAAAACTGGGTGACTGGGCAAAAAAATGGCAGATGAAATTCAGTGTTGCCAAATGCAAAGTAATGCACATTGGAAAACTTAATCCCAACTATACATATAAAATAATGGGGTCTAAATTAGCTGTTACCACTCAAGAAAGATCTTGGAGCCATTGTGGATAGTTCTCTGAAAACATCCACTCAATGTGCAGCGGCAGTCAAAAAAGTGAACAGAGTGTTGGGAATCATTAAGAAAGAGATAGATAATAAGACAGAAAATATCATATTGCCTCTATATAAATCCATGGTATGCCCACATCTTGAATACTGCGTGCAGATGTCATCGCCCCATGTCAAAAAAGATCTATTGGACTTGGAAAAGGTTCAGAAAAGGGCAACAAAAATTATTAGAGGTATGGAATGGCTGCCGTATGAGGAGAGATTAATAAGCTTGGGACTTTTCAGCTTGGAAAAGAGACAACAAAGGGGGGGATAGATAGAAGTCTATAAAATCATGACTGGTGTGGAGAAAGTAAATAAGGAAGTGTTATTTACTCCTTCTCACAACACAAGAACTAGGGGCCACCAAATGAAATTAATAGGCAGCAGCTTTAAAACAAACAAAAGGAAGTATTTTTTCACACAACACACAGTCAACCTGTGAAACTCCTTGCCAGATGATTTTGTGAAGGCCAAGACTATAACAGGGTTCAAAAAAGAGCTAGATAAATTCATGGAGGATAGGTCCATCAATGACTATTAGCCAGGATGGGCAGGGATGGTGTCCCTAGCCTCTGTTTGCCAGAAGCTGGGAATGGGCAACAGGGGATGGATCACTTGATGATTACCTGCTCTGTTCATTCCCTCTGGGACACCTGGCATTGGCCACTGTCGGAAAACAGGATACTGGGCTGGATGGACCTTTGGTCTGATTCAGTATGGCTGTTTTTATGTCTTTTCCCCTTTGTCTAAATTTCCTGGAAAAAAATTTTTTTTTTACAAAACTGAAAAATTCAGTTTTTGAAAACCCACTTTCAATAAGGATTTTCATTTTTTGAAAATAAGTAATTTTACCAAAAAAAGTTTGAAAAGAATTGAAAGCCAATGGAAAAGTGATAGATTTTCCTCCCCCCCTCCCCTGAAAATATTCTTTCAATGAAAACCCGTTTCCCTCTAAAACACTTTGGGGAGGAGGGGAAGTTCACCAGCCCCAGACAATAGTTTGCATATACTATTTGTTTGAAATATACCTGCTGTCCTCAAATTTTTATAGGTCTAAGCAGATCTGGGCTTGTTGAGTATTTAAATGGGAGACTTCCAAGATACAAAGAAGGCTGGGGAACAGGCTTGCTCTTCCTGCAGCAGCCTGCAGTTCAGAGACCACAGACAGGACCGTGACTAGATTCTCTTCTAGCTCAGTACATAACTCTACAGCATGCACCTAGACACATTTCCAATTAATTTTTTGTTGAAATCCCAGCCTCGCAAATAAGGATAATACTTTATTTAGGGCCCAGCTGTAGGAGGTGCTCAGTGGATGGATGTGAGGGTGCTTTGTCCCAGCTCTCATTAAATGGCAGTTAGGAGCCTCAATACCTTTGAGGATCCAACCTTAGTGCTTTTCAGGAGACCCTTGAATGCCAAACCATGTTGGCCACATCAGGCTGTAGAATATTTTATTGCATCCTGGCAGGATGCACTTATGAAATAACTGGTTTGTTCAGTTTATTTTTGTATTTATTTAGATGTACAGGGGGGGGGGAACCCATAAGTCTTACTCTAGGCACACCTTGACAATTCTTCAATACATAACCCTGAGATATACACAACCCTGTAGCAAATCCCCTTCAAACATATCCACAACCATCAATAATAAGCCAGCAGCAAAAAGCAAAATGTATAGACCTGTAAGAGTCCCACTCTCATTCCATTGCAGCTAGGGAAGACAAATGGGCCTCTTAGCCTGCCCTGAAGGCCAATAAAATAGACTAATTGAGGTTCAAGGGCGGGGTGGCATATGGGGAGCAAATTCCAAAGTGGAGACCTTGCCAGCTGCCTCCCTCTTTTACATGAGTAGGGTTTCAGCAAAGCTTCCCCGCTGACCCTAACTGGGGCAGGAAGGCACAAGGGGAGGGGAAATGGTTAGCTGTTACAGTAATGGCTGAGATGGCATTTCTAGACTAAAGTCCTATAATTGATGCCTTTCCAAAACAAAAACAAGCATTACAATTGTGTTGAAATTTCTCATGCTTGTTCTCAGCCTACAGGGGGGAAAACATATCCTTTAGAGATTCAGCTAATGATGGACTGGATGGTTGTTGTTTTTTGAGGGGCGGAGAGAGGGGAATGTTCAATTTTATGCAAAACTACTTGTCCTAATGCAATAATAAGACTAATATTAATGCCCTGAGAACAATATATTCAGAATGAGGGTTTTCCACAGCAGCTGGGTAACTGGAAATATTATTCTGATAATAAAGCATTAAATATTGTAAATCTGGAATTGTATTATTTGCACTACAGCTCTTCCAACAAGCATATGTAAATACATTGAAGTAAGTAGTGGTTTTTCTTTGCATTGCACTTTTTTCTATAGTTATGGACTCACATGTACACCATTTTGTATTACTGTGCAGATGAGAATATATTATAGTACATTCTCAAGGAGAGTTCAGCACACAGAGGGTCAGCAGGATCAAGACTAGTAAAATTATAGGCCTGGATTGTGAACCTTTTATTCAGCAGTTACTCACAAGAAGTAGTCCCACTGGCACCAATGTCAGTAAGGGGTAGAGAGTGAAGACACATAAGGGAGCAGAATTAAGATGCTGTCAAGACTGACCTTTGTGATTAAAATCTCTTGCATCAACTCAAATATATCTGGAGCTATTCAATCACCAGTAACCACAGATCCTGCTCTTAATATAAAATAGGAGATTTGCTATTGGCTTCATTGGGAGCAGGATTGGACCCTTTGTCAGATGTATCCTGTTAGATTGACTGCAAAGAAAAGGCAATGTTTTAATGCTGACAAAGTTCATATATTTTACCGTTACAAGTACATCAATGAAAATCATAATGCACTCATTTCCTGTAGTCAGCTTTATTTACTTAAAGTGGTTTGAGCTTGGGAAATATGACACCCCCACATAAAAGCATAACAAATAGATATTTCTTGGTGGTTTGCTTAGTTTTGTTGTACAGCTGTGATCTAGACACTGGTCAAATGATTCTTCATGGGTATTGGTCATAGAACTTTCCATCTTATTTTAATTTCCTGTTACATTTTCAAATTCAAACTAAAATGTGTCTGGGTCCTGAGAATTTCCTTTGGGCTTGTTGCCCTTTAATCAGAAATTCATGTGTGTATTTTCTGGAAGATAATTACGTGGATTCTGAGGGGTTTTTTCAGTCATTTGGATTTCAGTTTTTGTACCAATCATTCTAGAAAATATCTCGCTTTGGAGAGAGAGCAAGAGAGATTACCTTTTCACTGATCCCAACTCTAGTAGGATCTGCTTGAGATTGCTCTAGGTGGGAAAACGTTTGGTAAAGCATATGACTTTGATGAGAAAAAACTAAGAACCTGACTCTCCTCTCACTTGCATTTCTCCTACTTTACAGCAGTTAAAGTTAGAGGTAAGTCTTAGTGGATGACACCATCTTTTTTTGTTTGCTTGCATGTATATTACATGTAGGCAGCAGCTCTGCAACTAAGTAACAGTTTTTAGTCAGAGAGTCTCACTCAGAGAAAAAAAATGTACTGGGAATACGCGAAAAGACTGCATCACCACTAAAACATTTCTCCAGATCTAAACTACCTACATGTCCAGTTCAACAAAACTTGTACAACTATCTGCAACAGCATCAACTGGTGACTCACGAATCCGATAACGTTACGAAGACTTTTGCTAAAATAATCCTGAGGCATACAGCAGTGCTGGAAGTTATCAGATGGGGCTAGTGCAAGTGGTCTTGCTAGTTCTGTTTAACTGAATTCTTAAGCAGTTACCTTGAAGAAATGTCTGTGGTCACCTGTGATGCGTTTCTACTAGATGCCACGTAAATCACCAGTAAAGTCTGCTGAGCCTTAATCTCGCTGACTGATTTGCTTCTTATGTAATATGCCTTGTGATCGAGGCAAGGCAGGACACCCGTGCACTAAACACGGGAGGAATTCTTTATGGTGGCTGGCTGCTGGGGTAGATCCTTCTCTCTCTGGTTTACAGACTTGGAACGCTGCTTGTTGCATTGTTACCACAAAGCGTCCGTCCAAATCCTAGCCCAGATTAAGCAATCAGGGAAAGGATTGTTGGCTACAAATAATCATGCAATGCAAAACAAAACAAAAAAACAGTACTTGGTGCCAGAGCATTACAAGAAGTTGCAGAAGGGCTGTCTCAATGGAGCTCATTGCAAGAGCACGGCCTAAATTACTGCACCATTAAGATAGAGATTTGAATAACCTGGAAAGCAGAGTTAAGATCCCCACCCCATTCTGTTGTATATACCACACTAGCATCTCAATAACCAATCACACAACAGCTATGCAGCCATACAAAAATATATGTTCATTATAGTAAAGCACAGTAGTTAATTTGTATGATATGTGCATAGCATTTTGCATATGCAATTGATACAGATTGTCAGGTGTAAAACATTGCAGTGGGTATCTTAACTGATATTTCTGTGCAGTGAATTACCTTGTTTTAACATTGAAATAATCTTCATTTTCTACAAAATGTCAGTATTAAATATGTGTACAAAACTAGTTGAAACAGAGAAAGGATTAGGGTAGAGACAGGTGCTGCACACTGGAAACCTCCAGTTTACTACTCATCGCACCATTACTGGACTCAGATTACAGGACAGAATTTTAAATTATTTCATTTATGCCCCATAGTGTCCAGTTCTCATCCATTTGTCCATCCACAACTCCTCCCTTTAACTGCTCATCTCTTTGTAAGACAATTCGTTAATGGGCGAAGGTTACATTTTTAAAAGGTGCTAATTCACTAGAGCAGTCTGTAAAATGTACAGGAAGGGCCCAAGCCTGTTCCTCTGACCTCAATGGCAATTCTGCTATTTACTTCAGTCACAGCAGAATTGGGCCCCCAAATAACCGGATACAGACAAGACAAAAAATACAAGAGGGTATATGTGAAGGGGTTCCACCTTACCACAGGCGTGCCTCCTTGTGGCTGGGTCTAAGAATTAGATCTCATCCCATCTGGCACCCCCTTGTGTCAGTTGCTCAGGCTGAGGCCCCACCTACTCCCTGATGACTCAGGATGCTCCCCCTTAGTGACTTTGCCCTGCAGCGAGGTCACTATATAGTCTTCCCCTTTCAGAGTAACCAAAAAAAACCATCACATGAGACAAGCTGATCATAAACCATCTCAGGCAGTCTTTTGTTCCAAATCTAGGTCCAGCGCCACTTTCCCTGTGGCTGGTAGGGGAACATGAGTTGGCCACTCCAGGTTCCAGCCCAGAGACCCTAGAACTAGCAATGTAGGTCTACTCAGTCTCAGACCCTGGTGCTGTTTCCCTGGGCTCTTTCCTACCCCACCTCTCTATCTCCCTGCCTACGTCTGGACTTGCCCACAGAGCTTTCTCCACTCTCCATGGATATTTCACCCCTCTTATCAAATTCCCTCCTCTTCCTCTAGGCTTCCTTCTTGTCCCTAGCCAACTCCCTTTCCCTCTAGGGCAGGGGTGGGCAAACATTTTGGCCTAAGGGCCACATCTGGGTATGGAAATTGTATGGCAGGCCATGAACGCTCACGAAATTGGGGGTTGAGGTGCAGGAGGGGTTGAGAGCTTCAGCTGGGGGTGCAGATTCTGGGGTGGGGCTAGGGATAAGGGGCTGGGGGTGCAAGAGGATGCCCCAGGCTGGGACTGAGGGCAGGAGAGGGATCAGGGCTGGGGCGGGGGCATAGGAAGGAGTCAGGGGTGTAGGCTCCAGGCAGCGCTTACCTCAAGCTGCTCCCAGAAGCAGTGGCATGTCCTCCCTCTGGCTCCTATGCGGAGGCATGGCCAGGCGACTCTGCACGCTGCCCCGTCCACAGGCACTGCCCTGCAGCTCCCATTGCCGCGGTTGCTGGCCAATGGGAACTGCAGGGGCAATGTACGGAGCCCCCTGGCTGCCCCTATGCATAGGAGGCAAAGGGGGCACATGCCGCTGCTTCTGGGAGCCACACGGAGCCCCAGCATGCGCGGAGCGGGGCAAGCCCCAGACCTTGCTCCCTGGCTGGAGCTTTAGGGACGGATTAAAATGTCTGAAGGGCCAGATGCGACCCCTGGGCCGCAGTTTGCCCACCCCTGCACTAGGAAGTGACTGCAGACCTCCTCCCTACGGCCCCCTACCAGTCTTGCTTCCTAGCTCTATCCCAGCTTCTCCCCTCCACCCCTCTCGGGGTTTTATCTGCCATTAGACCCTATCAATCCCTAGTTCTCTCCAAGTGCAGCATATAAGGCTAATTGGCACATTAACTCACGCTGGACTTGTGTGGGATGGACACCCCATCACAGCATCCAAGTGCTGAATCCTGTATTTCTTACTCATCCAGAACCTGTTTGGACGTCAGTGGAAGTGTAATATCCATTAGGATTTGGCTGTTGGCCACAGGAGCTGCATAATGATAGAACCTCTTACCAGCCTCCACTCCTTCCACCTCTGGGTGTCTCTGTGGAGCACAGTATCCACATTTGGATGCCTAATTAAGCGGCCTGATTTTTATAACCCATGAGCTTCAAGCAGCTCCTACAGAAGTCAGTGTGCTCAACCCTTGAAAAATCAGGCCATTTGAGCCTAGTTTTAGGCACCTGTTTTTTTTAAATCTTGGCATTGGGATACCAACATAAACCCCCAATTGCAAAGCTCCATAAAACTGAAGTATAGAATGCCCATATAAAATCCATAGAGAGCAGAGACATATTTAATACACCTCCAAAAATATTTCTGTAATTGACTTTCTCTCTAGATTAACTAAAATTGGCTCATCTTTGTTCTTGAGACCTTCTCCCTGGATCCTGAAAGTATTATCAAATGACATTTACTCAAAGCATGGCAGTTTGTGTGACACAATTAACTAAGCACCCTCAAGTCTCACCATGATTAGAGACCTGAGCGCCTTGGCAGGACAGGGCTATGAAAATAATTCATTACACAGCATGGATCAAATCTATGTGCGACAGCAACGTGTAGCATTTCCCCATTACAATTCAATTGGTTCTGCTGCTAAAGTATTTCTACCCTAAACTATGGGAACTGTGTCGTGTGCCAGGTGCCCATTTACTGCTATTTGTGATAAATTATTTTACAGGATTACCAGAAAAACAAAATGAAGACATTAAAATTGAGACAGAAAAGGAGGAGGGGTTACTCAGTATCAACGTTTTGCCTGATAGGCTTTTTCCAGGAAGTGTCTGTGGAAAGAATAAGCTAAAGTAATAAGGGCTGTAGCTGGGAACCTAGGCTCTAAAAAATCCCAAGGAATCTGATATTCACACCATAATATACAGTAAAGGGGTTACAGATAATACTTCTCTGCTGGAAAACAAACAGGAATGATCAGGTATGTTTTTAATTTCTTACCTATTCGATTCAGTTTCTGCTCTACTGAATTATTAGCTTTTTAATAGAAATGCTTTGTAAAATCTAGCATATCATGTTCAGACTAGAGTTGTTCCATGTGCATAAAACACTTCAGGATCGACTTGATCTCATTTATGACAAAGCAAGTCCAAGTAACTTCTGACTAAATAAATTTGCAGTGAAGTCAAAATCAGGCCCTTGGATTTGAGCTTTATGAGTGCAGACGGGAAGGTAGGAGTAGCTGGAAAAGCAAACAGGAGGGTGGAAGATGAAGTGCTGTAAGGGGAGTTTGCTTTATCTGTAAAAGCTTCTGTTAGCTGTTTTTCTGTCTTCAATTCCCTTAGTGCACACTAAGTTACACTTGTTAGCACATCCTGTATGCCAAATTGGTGCAAGTTGCACTACTCTGCCATGTAAACCAGCTCACTGGTCTACTTGTACTTGGTGTGTATTTTACACTGCCACTTATATGGGTGCTGAATTTGGCCTGGAGACTTACATGGAAGGAGCACCTGTTAATACTGGCTCTGAACTTGGCACATACATTTTTAGATTAGAGGTTGGCTATGAATGTTGGATCAGCAGCAAGACCATAGTTAAGGATGAGTCAGGGTTTTCAGTTTCACAAAATAAAAATTATGTTCTAATTCTTTTGAAAACGAGAACCTGAACTATAGAGTTCTCACATGCGTCAGACAAAGCGGGTATTCATCCACGAAAGCTTATGCTCCAATACTTCTGTTAGTCTATAAGGTGCCACAGGACTCTTTGTCACTTTTTACAGATCCAGACTAACACAGCTACCCCTCTGATACTATAGAGTTTATAGTTTTGAAGAACTCTACATTGTTATACTTTTTTTATACCATTGACTTCTATTTTTAAGCATAAATATTAGGGCTGTCAAGCGATTAAAAAAATTAATCCCTATTAATCAATAGAATACCATTTATTTAAATATTTGTGCATGTTTTCTACATTTTCAAATTACTGATTTCAATTACAACACAGAACACAAAGTGTACAGTGCTCACTTTATATTTATTTTTATTACAAATATTTGCACTGTAAAAAACAAAAAATGTATTTTTCAATTCACCTCATATAAGTACTGTAGTGCAATCTCTTTATCATGAAAGTTGAACTTACAAATGTAGAATTATGTACAAAAAAAACCTGCATTCAAAAACAAAACAGTGTAAAACTTTAGAGCCTACAAGTCCACTCAGTCCTACTTCTTGGTCAGCCAATCACTCAAACAAACAAGGTTGGTTACAATTTGCAGGAGATAATGCTGCCTGCCTCTTGTTTACAACGTCACCTGAAAGTGAGAACAGGCATTTGCATGGCACTGTTGTAGCTGGCATTGCAAGATACTTATGTGCCAGATGCGCTAAAGATTCATATGTCCCTTCATGCTTCAACCACCATTCCAGAGGACATGCTTCCATGCTGATCATGGGTTCTGCTTGATAACGATCCAAAGCAATGCAGACTGGCACATGTTCATTTTCATCATCTGAGTCAGATGCCACCAGCAGAACGTTGATTTTCTTTTTTGGTGGTTCGAGTCTATAGATTCCGCATCAGAGTGTTGCTCTTTTAAGACTTCTGAAAACATGCTCCACACCTCATCCCTCTCAGATTTTGGAAGGCACTGCACATTCTTAAACCTTGGGTCGAATGCCGTAGCTATTTTTAGAAATCTCACATCAGTACCGTCTTTGTGTTTTGTCAAATCTGCTGTGAAAGTGTTCTTAAAATGAACATGTGATGCATCATTATCCGAATCTGCTATAACATTAAATATATGGCAGAATGCAGGTAAAACAGAGCAGTAGACATACAATTCTCTCCCCCCGTCCGACCCCCCGAAGGAATACAGTCAAATTTAATTGACGCATTATTTTTTTAACAAGCATCATCAGCATGGAAGCATGTCCTCTGAAATGTGACCAAAGCATGAAGGGGCATACGAATATTTAGCAAATCTGGCACGTAAATACCTTGCAATGCTGGCTACAAAAGTGCCATGCAAATGCCTGTTCTCACTTTCAGGTGACGTTGTAAAGAAGAAGAAGGCAGCAGTATCTCCTGTCAATGTAAACAATCTTGTTTGTCTTAGCAATTGGCAGAATAAGTAGGACTGAGTGGACTTGTAGGCTCTAAAGTTTTACACAGTATTGTTTTTGAGTGCAGCTATGTAACCAAAAAAAACCCCCCTGCATTTGTAAGTTACACTTTCACAATAAAGAGATCGCACTTCAGTTCTTGTATGAGGAATTGAAAAATACTAATTCTTTTGTTTATTTTTACAGTGCATATATTTGTAATAAAAAAATATAGTGAGCACTGTGCACTTTGTATTCTGTGTTGTAATTGAAATCAATATTGAAAACGTAGAAAAACATCCAAAAATATTTAATGAGTTTCAATTGGTATTCTATTGTCATAAGTGCGAGTAACGTTTTTGAGTTAATGGTGTGAGTTAACTGCGATTAATTGACAGCCCTAATAAATATGTCACAAAACTGGTCAGAATATAGATTTGGCTCCACGGTATCCCTTTTTTGGAATCTGTGACAATTTGGGGAATTTATGTACAACTTATTAACTCTGGTTGATCTTAGGAAATTGTTCATCACTGTATGTGAAATTCACCATCTGACACCAGGACCCAGAAACCTGCCCAGCTGGCCTTTGCTTCTTCCCACTGGGCAGCAGCTCCAGCCCTTCACAGCCAAATCCCATGGTTGACTCAGCCCAGGCTCCATCAGCTGTAGAAGGGCCCTCCTGGTTGGCTGCATCCCCTATAGCCCTGCCTCCTAGGTGGACAGGGTGACCACTAAGAACTTCAAGGAATGAAGCAGCAAATGAACTCCGGCTGCTTCATCCTTCAAGATGTGTAGAGCTACCTGCAAAAGGGGAAGGAGTGGGTAGAGGAGGGGATACCAGATAAAACACAGCCATATAGATTTACAGTAATAAGGGACAGGCAATTTTTTATTTAAATAAGGGACATCTTATAGAACAGAACTAGTGCCTAAATACCTTTGAGGAGCTGAGCCCTGTAGCCAAATTTCATCCCCTAATGAGTATGTGTAAAGAATTAGTTCTAGTGTGTATTTGGTGTTTGTATGTTTTTATGCTGGGGCGGGGGGGGGGGGGGGGGTTGAACAACAGGGAGATATAAAAGATGCCTGACATGTTTTGTAACTGTGATGCCATGAAATCGTAAGGGAGAAAATAGATGCCCTTTGAATAGGTGGTGATCTAAGGACTTCTAAACCATGAATAATTTAACAGGACAGAGATCAAAAACTATAATCTGTTTGGGGATTTAAGAAAGACATTCTTTTTATTATGAAATTTAACAGGGCAGAAGAAATTCCAAAGATAGATGTCAACTTCACACTGTCGCTCTGCCAACATTGGTTACAAGCAAATTTTAAGAGAGGCCGCTGTTAGAATTGAAATAATTTGTAAAACAACAAGACCACTGATTTTATTCAGACCGTATTTTGTTTCTGAATAAATTGAATTATTGGAGGTTGCGTGTTTCCCTTTTAATAACATACTGAAAAAAAGTAATTCGTGACACCATATTTTTCCTGTGCACACCATAATTTCTTAGGTACATTTTTATAATAATCCAGTCATGTTTTAAGAGGTGAGAGACATGTACATGTAATATCTTTGATTGGACCAACTTCTGTTGGTGAGAGAGACAAGTTTTCCAAGCTATACGGAGACCTGAAGAAAAACTCTGTGTAGCTTGAAAGCTTGTCTCTCACAGATATAACTGTGATGGATATACCCCATAAGGCATCATAGGAATATGCTTATGAATGTATATATGATATAACTGGAATATGTTTTATGTTACATATGCCATGTAACATATCTATGTAATATCCTCCCCTTTGTCTGCATGTATCATTTTTGTACTTGAAGTTCAGAATATTGGCTGTAAGCTTGCTTGATTTCTAAGTAGCCTTAGTAAAGCATTTGGTCAGTTTCTTGAGAAAGGAATGTGCAAATTAAGTGCCTCATCAAGAACCACCTAAGCCAATAATGAACTCAAAGATGCCAATCCACATCGGAGCTTTCCCAGAAATGTGGCTTGGCTGGTAAGAAACTCAGTCATGCATGGACATGTGACTTGCCCATGTGACTCCAAAACTCCATCTTGGAGCTGGACTTTGCATAGGAGAGAGGAGGGGGTCGCCACCCACAAGAGAAAGTCTACTTAAACTCCTGGCAGACCCCTCCATTTGGTCTTCAGCTGGCTAAAGAGATAGCCTCTCCATCCTCAAGGATACCTGAAAGAAACTGGAACAAAGGACAGTAACTACAGGGGGTGTGAGTGATTGCTGGACCCAGGCTAGAAGATTAGTCTGTAAATGGAAGCTTACTGGGTGAGGTTTTTATCTGTATTCAGTTTTCTTAGACATAGACTTGCGTGTTCTATTTTATTTTGCTTGGTAATTCACTTTGTTCTGTCTGTCACTACTTGGAACCACTTAAATCCTACATTCTGTATTTAATAAAATCACTTTTTACTTATTAATTAACCCAAAGTATGTATTAAACCTTAGGGGGGGGGACAAACAGCTGTGCATCTCTATCTGTGTTATAGAGCGTGAACAATTTATCAGTTTACCCTGTATAAGCTTTATAGAGTGTAAAATGGATTTATTTGGGGTTTAGACCCCATTGGGAGTTGGGCATCTGAGTGTTAAAGACAGGAACACTTCTGTAAGTTGTTTTCAGTTAAGTCTGCAGCTTTGGGGCACCATGGTTCAGACCGTGGGTCTGTGTTGGAGCAGACTGGCATGTCTGGCTCAGCAAGACAGGGTGTTGGAGTCCCAAGCTGGCAGGGAAAGCAGGGGCAGTAGTCGTCTTGGCACATCAGTTGGCAGTTCCCAAGGGGGTTTCTGTGATCCAACCCATCACAATTAACTAATAGTATAAATTGTGGGTGAGGTAATTCATTACATTTAAACAAACCTTTTATCTTACCATTTTGAAACTCTTTAGTGTTACATCCTTATAAAAGGAGGACCATTTATTTATCCCCAGAGATAGGTTCCAGGTTGTCCTATCTATGTAATTAAGGTTAATGTTGAAATTACTACTTTTCCTGTGTCATACTTTGTTGCCAGTAATTCTCCCATTCACTATTCTTTACATAATCAGCTTATTAAAATGATCATTTGTAGCCTCTATTTTTCCATGTCTCTCACCTCTTAAAACTTCAAAGCTGCCATGATCTCTTGGAATATTTCAAAGCGATTGATTAGGACCATTGTCTTATGGACCAAAATTTGCCTTCATTTCCTTCTGAAATGTGAACATTTCAGAGAGAGAAAATTGCATTTATAATGGACCCTTATGATTTACACTTGTATTTTCTCCCTCTGAAGTTCTGCTCTGAGAACTGTGTTCCTCATCTAAACCTTGTTAACCTGTACTGTATTCTGCAGCTTCTATACCTTTTTCTGTACACATGCTGTACTGTTCGGTTTCCACTGCATGTGGAGAGTTTCTACAGCTGCTTCATGTTCCTCCTTTTGGGTCTATGATATCATTATAATATTAAAATTTTCTTACCCTGCAAGTGAATTTTCTCATGGAAAAAACCAGATAAAATGTTTCTAAGTAAATTTGTACATAATGCCAACATCTCATTGTTTATTTTTAGAAATAATTAACAAATCACATGTTTATCTCTTATATAAACATGTTAGTTATTGATTTAAAAATAATTGAAGCCAAACATTGTTTGATAAATGAGCACATTGTTTAATGGGGACTAGCAAACAACTTGTTTCTGTTGTAGTCCAGAAGAGTTGTCATCTTTTAGACCCTTATATGGTGCAGTTTCTGCCCTCTTAATCTAACTCAGAGGTGAAGATAATTAGAAAGCTCCTTCTCACTGCACACAAGGAAATGGTTTTTGAGTTGACCAATCACAAAACGTGTGTTAGCCCCTTGTGGGCATGGCACCAGTCCAGCACGTAAATGTGACTTCACTACTTTATAGTGCCTTCAACTGATAGTTATTTACTCTGTACTTGGGTTGCAAAAAAAGAGCAAAGGATCAGTTGTACTGAGAGCATACTTTGCTCAAATATGGTCCAGCTGTACTGCTTTGGGTTTGTACTGTGGCAAGTTTCTTTTCAAAGCATCATTACTTGTTCCTATATTCAAAAAAGGGCACCGGGGGGGGGGGGAACTCCCCACAAAATTACAGCTCTTTTTCATGTGTATTGTGTGCGTGCACTTCTTACAAATTGGAGATGACTTTCTGAATATTTACCTTTTATTTTAAAAAAGGGAAATTGTAGACGAGTCCCTATTCTGTTTCCTGTTGCAAAAATATACCATTTAGAAATTGGAGCCAAATCTATCTATTTTGGAGTTGTTTTTTAAACTAATCTGAAACAAGTTTTCATTACGATTTTTGATTCTCATGACAAACTTTTCTCCAAAATAGAAGGGTATATATTAGGGCTATTGATTAATTGCAGTTAACTCACGCAATTAACTCAAAAAAATTAATAGTGTTAAACACACTGTTTTCATTGAAATTAAATATTTTTGGATTTTTTCCTACATTTTCAAATATATCGATTTCAATTACAACCAGAATACAAAGTGTACCGTGCTCACTTTTTATTTCTGATTACAAATATTTGCTCTGTAAAAAACAAATAGTATTTTTCAATTCACCTCATACAAGTACAGGTGTTCGCATGGCACTATTGTAGCTGGCATTGCAAGATATTTGCATGCCAGAAGTGCTAAAGATTCATACGCCTCTTCATGCTTCGGCCAAAATTCCAGACATGCTTCCATGCTGATGACTCTCGTTAAAAAACAATGCGTTAATTAAATTTGTGACTGAGCTCCTTGGGGGAGAATTGTATGTCTCCTGCTGTTTTACCCACATTCTCCCATATATTTCATGTTATAGCATCATAGTCGGATGATGACCTAGCACATGTTGTTCGTTTTAAGAACACTTTCACTGCAAATTTGACAAATGCAAAGAAGATACCAATGTGAAATTTCGAAAGATAGCTACAGCACTCGACCCAAGATTTAAGAATCTGAAGAAGTGCCTTCACAAATCTGAGAGGGACGAGGCGTGTAGCATGCTTTCAGAAGTCTTAAAAGAGCAACACTCTGATGTGGAAACTACAGACCCCAAACCACCGAAAAAGAAAATCAACCTTCTGCTGGTGGCATCTGACTCAGATGATGAAAATGAACATGCATCAGTCCACACGGCTTTGGATCGTTATCAAGCCAAACCCGTCATCAGCATGGACGCATATCCTCTGGAATGATGGTTGACGCATCAAGGGACATACGAATCTTTAGCGCATCTGACATGTAAATATCTTGCAACACCAGCTACACCAGTGCCATGCGAACACCTGTTCTCACTTTCAGATGACATTGTAAACAAGAAGCAGGCAGCATTATCTCCGGCAAATGTAAACAAACTTGTTTGTCTGAGCGATTGGCTGAACAAGACATAGGACTGAGTGGACTCGTAGGCTCCAAAGTTTTACATTGTTTTGTTTTTGAGGGCAGGTTTTTTTTTTAATATACATAATTCTACACTTTTAAGTTCAACTTTCATGATAGAGATTGCACTACAGTAGTTGTATTAGGTGATTTGAAATATACTATTTTTTTTGTTTATTTACAGTGCAAATATTTGTAATCAAAAATATAAAAAGTGAGCACTGTACACTTTGTATTCTGTGTTGTAACTGAAATCAATATATTTGAAAATGTAGAAAACATCCAAAAATATTTAAATGGTATATTATTGTTTAATAGCGCAATTAGTCACACAATTAATCTTTAATAGCTATTAATTTTTTTTTATCGCTTGACAGCCCTAGTATATATTAATGTTGATTTGAACAATATTGCTGCAGTTTATTTAGTGTTGCATAATAAAACCTAAATATTGTTTTATTATATTTTGTGACATATATACCCAGTATATTTAAATAGAGCCATAACACATTTCTGTTTTCCACAGTCTGAAAAACTGCTTTTCATATACCATACCTAGACAAGATGCCTCCAAGAGTACCTCTGACGTCAAAAAGGAAAAAAATTCACATCAAAAAATATTCTCAAAATAGATGGGGGTGGGAGGAAAGATGGAGACACATGAACAACCTGAAGGGAAGTAGGTGCAGTTATAGAAAGTTAAAGCGGTAGCTGAGTATTTCTTCATACTTGGGATACCTGGCAGAGAGTACTTGAAGCTTTTGGAAGTTTGGATACAAACATTTTTTTAATGCAAACTCCCAATTTAAATGATCTTGAATGTTTTCAGTTTCTACTTTGACTGGAATTAAGGAGGGGGAGATGTGATAAAATATGAGCCACAGGGCTACAGTGTCAGTCTAACTCTCTCTGGCTGGCCCGATGTGTATAAATACTTAAATATTCAACGAAACAGCTCCAACATGAGAGATTGCATGAGCATTACTCCAGAATACCCCATCACAGTGGGTAGGGCACTCTTCTGGGAGGTGAAGAGACCCAACTTCTACTCCCTGCTCTATAGCAGGCAGCATGAGGATTTGAACCCAGGTCTCCCACATCCTGGGTGAGTGCTCTAACTTCTGGGTTAAGGGTTGTATGGGATGGACACACTTAAGCACCTAACTCCAGCAGAGGGTTCACAGCTGTGACTGCTGAGTGGGGAGAGGTGTTTTCCTCCAGCTAGTGCCTAACTCCTTTTGAGGGACAGGGCTTTGGCCACACCCCTCTCCAACATTTCCTATTGGCTAGTTTAGATAGCTCCCAGCATCAATGTACGGGCGTCTGTAAATCCTTTTGTAGGCATTTAACTCTCCCCATCCCTTGTATAGGGAGCCTGGGCACCTAGCTCAAGATTGTTAATTCCAGTAGGTGGCAGGTTGCTTAAATCCCCTTTGTCATTTGCCCAGGGTCACATAGGACATGAGTGATGGAGCAGGAAATTAAACCCACATCTCCCAAGCAAGCATCCTAACCACTACAGCATCCTTCCTCTCATTGGTGAGTTCCTTTGAAAAATCTGGCCATTCGTGCCAGAAGAGCTGCTGTATACAGAGCAGCTTTGAAGATCTATAAAGAAGTCACAAAAGACTATGTCCTAGGAGAGCATTTCAATAAAGCATACATTCCAGCTAATTCATTGTGGGAAATCCCTAATTTTAAAAAAAAAAAACCATTTCCTTTCTTAGTAATTTGAGGGTCAAACCCATCAGAATTATTGATTCTGACATTTGTTTATGGAGAGAGAAACTTGCCTGACTGATTAGCTTGAAATTTCAGTTCTGCAGAACATAGTATAGTATATTAAACAGAAACAATGCCCATTTAGAATGCAAGTATGTATAATTTGTATGTTCTTTTCAGCCAAAAATGCAAACTTTGCCATCAGCACCTGTTCCTTATTATTTTAGTTGATCAGCACAGAACTCCAACAAGCTAAGAAAAACCAACAAAACAGAAGTGCTGCACTTGTAACTTAAGTTGCACTTTAAGCAGAGAGCTTTGATATAAGAAATTCAATACAATCAAACTCAGTGGCATAAACAAGAAAATTCAAAGTGAAAGCTGGAATCTTACCCAGTATGAAGTCATAGACTATATTATCTATCCATTTTGGTATTTATCATGTTACTCACTCTGGTGTTTAAATGCCTCAGATTTTGACATTGTATACTGCATTAGAGACAGCTATAACTCATCCCCTGTACAAGCCGATGTCATTAGCACCATATTAGGCCAAATCTGATATCAATTGGCCATTTTGATAATCTCAAGATGAAATGCAGGGAGGGATTGGCAACACAAAATCCACTTTCCTTGATAAGAGCAGGCCACACTGAAGTCATAGAAGGTAAAACAGCAAACCCGTGACCTTATATTATATTGTTGTTACTAAATCTGTGTATGTGCCTGGTTTGTCATTGATATTTACTTTGTCTCTCTCTTAGATCTTAAGCAGCCTCTGTACCAGTTGCCTGTGGGATGGATTTATAGCTTCATGGAAGATGGAGAACATTCCTGGCTTCCAGGTGGTGAAATCATTTGAGCCAGAGCTAATCATGTGACATAGGAATCACTGGATATGAAATTTCCAGCATCAGAAGGAAGTGGCAAGTCTCCATGTGAAAGATTCTCCTAAGGCTTTGGTCTAGTGTCACAGTCTCCATAAGACAGAGTTTGTGTCTTTGTAGTTTTCTGACATAAGTTCAGTGTTAACGGTTATTCTAACAAACAGCAGACTAATACATTTCACTACAGCTGGAATTTCTCTTCTTGCATACACCTGAAAAGTGTTCCTCTCATGCACATGCACTGAAACTCATCAAGAAGTTTACTGAAAACCCTAGAAACCAAAACTCACGAGTTTCACACCACACTAATAAGCAGAACATTTCAGATGGGTATATTTAATCAGAGACAATATTGTTTTGCATTTACAGCAGAGGAGTGGGAATCAGATTTCCTTAGTTCTGTTTCCACCAACATCTGCTAGAGGCTCACACACACCTTGGACAAGTCCCCAGAAGCCAAAATACAAAAAACACCACACACACATTAGATGGTGCCTCATTTTTGAAGTGCCCAACCTGAGATGTATTGGACCTAATTTTCAGAGGTGCTGAGTACCTGCAGCTCCCACTGACTTCAGTTGGAGCTGTAGGTGCTTAGTGTCTCTGAAAGCTAGGCCCAAAATGTCTCTGGATAGGTACCCAAACATCAGTTATACACACCCCTCTATCTGTGCAGTCCCTCCTCCAGTGCAACAAGTATTTTGTCCCATCCTTTCCTACAACAAGCAGAGTTAGTTGGGTATCATTGACATATGTCTTCTTCTAACCCAAATGCTTCTCAGCACCTGTTCCCCAGCTCTAGCTTAAACAATCCCACCTCCCACCCCCGGTAATGGAATGCTAAACTGTGATATACTGGTCAGCCACTAGGTGGCAATGTGTGTAAAAATCTTATTTAAACAAACGTCCGCCACACCTGCAGCTAGAGAATTAAAGGATCTTATGACATCTGGTGTACACAAGCAAGCTCAGTAGCTGTATCTGGTACAGGAGTACATGGCCCACCCCCCAAATCCTGTTAGTGTTATACAGCCAGCTCTCCTGACTCCCAGACTTCTCTCAAACCACTAGACCTCAATCCCTCCCTTATACCACTGCCTGTAACAACTATGGTAGCAGATCAAAGCCTGCTCCTGTGAATGCTTCCTGCAAAATGCCGAGTTCTGTTTGCCTTCAACAATCATCTGCTGCTGGGCTCGCACTCCAAGGCTGCCCCACAACACCTGCAGTTTTATTTCATTCCACCCACTCACACTCAGATAAAAGCAGGTATGGGACCCTGCCTTGACTGTTGACCCTGGATAAACTTAATTTCAAACCATCCAGCCTTCCAGGAAATGGTACAAAGATATTGCTCCTGTCATATTTATCCGGTTTTGACTTGTGAAGTTGGTGGTACATTTGGAAAGAGGCTACATGCTGTGTGGTAATTATTTAGGTCTTTCTTACAAATCCATTTATTCAACCTCAGAATCTAAGTCACCTTCATGTGACTTGTGACATTACAGAGCACTGTTACCTACCAGAACACAAACAGTTCCTTTGGGGCAGAGGGGACTGGAACATAACTTCCTCTTCCAACATACACAGAAGAGTGTAAAATTATGCCTTTGGTTTGCTGAGTGAACTAATCGTAATGCTTTTGCTCCACCTGTTGTTCAGTTGCATTTCTGCAAGGCAATATGTGGTTGCAAAGTTCCAGAACCAAATACTGAATCACAGTATCAGTTCCGGTAACAGTGGTCACAGTATTTTTAGAGATTATGTGCTATATCTTCCACATAGCTTACCCACTCCTCCCCTCAGCACGGATGCTGCAACCTGAAGAGCACGCAGTGGGGCAGAGAGAACCACAAATTAGAATAGCAGTGGCATCTGAACCTTAACTACAGTGCTGCTTAAGGGGCACCATAAAAGCTGTTGGAGCATGACAAACATCTGTCAGGCAAGCATGCTTTTTTGTTTAACTGCTTTCCATTTTACACAGTGATATCTCATGCATATAAATACAAGGCTGTTCAGTAAGGTTGTCCAGCAGCGGCAGAGGATGGAAATCAGGGGTTCTCAAACTTCATTGCACCACAACCCCCTTCTGACAACAAAAATTGCTACACGACCCCAGGAGGGGACCAAAGCCGGAGACCTGCCGCCATGTAGGAGTAAAGCCAAAACCCAAGCCCTGTCCCCTGGGCAGAGGGACCAAAGCCAAAAGGCTTCGGCCTGTAACCTGAGCCCTCGGGCTTCAGTTTTGGCTCCGAGCAAGTCTCGCGAACCCCCTCCTAGAAATGAATATTTCCAGGGATTTTCTCCTTTACCTGAGTATAAATTATAAAAGCAGTGATCTTGGAAATATAAAATTTGTTTTTATGACATGCTTATTACACACTATTTATTATTATTGATCATTACAGTATTTTTATTACATTATGAAAACGGCAACACTCTTCCAAGATCTCACTTTCGTAGCTTGTATCACTTTGAATAAGCCTGTTATAAGACAAGGCTCATATGTTTCATCAAGGTGTATCAGATGTGAAACAGCATGAAGATATTTAAGAAGCTAACTCAAAGAGTTCCTCCTACACAAGCTTCAGGTCTTGAGCAGTCCAGGCAAACAACGCACGTTACAACAAAGCTTAAACTTGTTCTTCATAATCATTTTAAAAACAATACTAGCTGCCTATTTAATTTTAAAAAAGCAAAAAATATTCACCTCCCTTTCCATTTCTTATAAGGAGTCTTGAAGTTTAAATCTCCTCAGTGTGATAGATATGCTTGCTTTGATCTGCTTAGCTCTTGGAAGTCCAGGGGCTCCGGGCTGCTGGCCCCATGCCGGGGTCCCTAGAGACAGCTCTGTCCGCCATTAGGGAATTTTTTCCCGAGAACCCCCTGTAACATTTCGTGAACCCCCAGGGGTTCATGAACCCCAGTTTGGGACCCACTGCCCTAGCACAATGGAGCCCCATGCTTGGCTGGTCTTTAGGCACTACCCTAACAAACATGATTAAGTCATTTCCCTGCTGTTCTGCTTGCTCCTGTGACTGGAGGGGATTTCTAAGGTAGCATGAAAGCGCTGCCGGGCAGTGTGATTGGTACCCCACAGAACAATTTAAACCTAGAGGTTTGCACTCACTAGGGCTCATGCTGCTTCCCGAGAAGTGGCATCTGATCCTCCGGACAGCAGTTTGTTTTCTCCTGGTGCCAGAGAGGTGGGGAAATAAATGGCTCAAGCTCAGCTGAAGTGATGGGCAGGATGGCTCTGGGGAAAGTGAGTGAGTATAGTGAGTTGTGGGGAGGGGGGTAATAGCATCTTTGTTATCACTAAGCACATGCCAGGGAGTGGCTTGGATCTACTGTGGCTCTTTTTATTCTGACAGAGCAGCTGCAGCATCCAGTGCCTATTTCCATCTGGGACAGGCCAGGAGACTTCCACCATTCCCATGTAAATATGCTGTAAGGCACGGGTCATTGTGGCAATGTCTATACTGCAACAACCAACTCCAGCACTGAGTCTCAGAGCCCAGGGCAACTGACTCAGGCTTGCAGGGCTGAAGGGCTAAAAATAGCAGCATAGACATTCCCACTCTCAGAGCCTGGGATCCAGCCTGAGTGGGAATGTCTATGCTGCTATTTTTAGCTCCATAAGCCCAAGTCAATTGGCCAAGGCTTTGAGACTCAACATTGCAATTGCAGAATAGACATACCCTCAGTGACCTGCAGGCTGTCTTAGAGCAGTGCCCTCTCCTTTGAGATACTAGAACATAGTGGCTACCTCCTAAGCATGCCTTTGGGCCAGAGATCACTCTGTAGCACGCTGCCTGTTCCCCTCTCCTCAGTCCTTTAAAAGCCTCACAGTTAAAGGTGGTTCAGACAGCCACCATATAGGGTCCCATTATTTAGTCCTCCAATGCATACTGGCCCTCTAGGACACAAGCAGTTCAGTATTTCTCTCCTGATTTAACCCAAAATACCACAAATCCACAAACTTACACAATCTTCATCCCAGCTGGCTTTTAGTCTCTCCCCAGCTTTCACAGGGCCTCTCCCAGGCTTCCCTGCCAGAGCTTTCTCATGCTTCTTCAGCTTTCCCCCCCCCCCCCCCCCGACTCAGGGCCCTGCAGACACCTTCTTACCCCCCTGCAGCAACTACAGTTTCCTATGCTTACCACTACCACCACACCTTCCTGCTCTTTTTATCCTGGGAGCACCTGATTCAACCCAGGTGTGGCTCATCCTGTAATCAGGGCAGGCTTAGCCCCAGGCTTTCCAATTTATGGGATTAGCCATCCTGTTACAGATACCCTCTGGCTGTTCCTGTGGGGTTTTATATGCCATTAGTCTATAGCCCCCCTACAGTTCTCTAGCAGAATAAGTTAGGGAATATTCCTAGACAGTGTATGGGTGGCATAATGGCTGTATCACAAAGCACCCAACAGCCCCAGCATGGGGTCATAGCCAGGAAGAAGGTGGCATGGCCAGGCCACTGCTGAGGTCTGCTCTTCTTGGCTGCTGGAATAGCCCCTAGGGGCTTTAGGCACCAATATGTAAGTTAGAACATCTTAGAGGAATAGAGAAGGGTACAGGGCTCCATCTTATCCAACACGTAGCTGGAAGCGGATGGGAAAATTTGAAGCCCCTCTACGCAGCCCTGTCTCTGTTCTGCCTCTCCCACCCCAGGGCCTCCTGGCAGCTATGATTTGGGGAGCAGCCTGCATTCTCATCCCTCAGCTTTCTGCCTGTTTCAGGGGGGCAGTTTCCACTATCCCAGCCTTTCCGGAGCCTCCATTTGAATTCCCCTCCCCAGTGCCTCTCTCTGCTGTTGCTCAGAACTTTCACAAGGAACAGCTAAACTGGCCTGATGCTTAGAGAGGCAAGATGAAGTGAACAGTTAACACCTCTGCAGTCAAACAGCCCCCCGACCTCATCATCAGAAGACAGCTCCTCACAGAGCAGGACACACCAATTCAAAGTGGCACTAGACCCTGCCAGAACAACAGATGCAAAACCTGCAGACCTGTCTCCACTGCTGCAAAGATCAACACCACACACACACACACCGCTACACACACCTTTCAAGTTCCATGGGTCCTACATATGTGGTGTACCTCATCCAGGGCACTAAATGCCCCAATAATAACTATGTGTGTGAAACAATGGAACAAATGAACCATCACAGAAAAATGATATAAGACAAAAACACCCTATCACCTGTGGAGGAACACTTCCCAAAGCAAACACTCTATATATGACCTGTCAGTCCTCATCCTCAAAGGACACCTTATGCTCTAATAAATTTGTTAGTCTCTAAGGTGCCACAAGTACTCCTGTTCTTTTTAAAGGACACCTGCACACTTTCAAACAATGAACCTGGGAGCTTAAATTCATAACTTTGCTTGACACTAAAAATCATGGACTGAAGAGAGGCACTAGATTTATGGTTTACTACAACAGTCTATAACCCACTAAATCCCCTCCCCAGATTTTTTTTCTCTCCCTCTCTCTCCTTTCCCCCCTATGATTGGAGAGGTGTTTACTGGCCACTTCACCGTGAATGGTCTCTTGAAATGTGTTAACTACTTATGCTAAACAATCTGTCCCACCTTGTATTTAGCTGTGACACCCTGTGTTTTTCCCAGACCCAAAAAGCTCTGTGTAAGTAGGAAAGCTTGTCTCTCTCTCACCAACAAAAATCGGTCCAATAAAAGATATTACCTCACCTACCTTTGTCTCTAATATCCTGGGCCCAACATGGCTACCCCACCACTGCATGTCCTGATGTTTGTCAGCTATGTTGCTGTCAGAGGAAACTGAGTGTGGATGGATATGGGGAAGAAATCAGTACTGAAGACTGTCAAGACTCTGGTCAGTTTTCATTTTGCTGCAGCTTAGGGTAGCTTTGAGCAGCAGCACTGCAGCATTCTGACTGCCGCTTTAGGAAGGCAGCACTAATTGGATTGTACTCCGTTTGCATTTGGAAGTTACCTTCACAGCTATGAGGGCTAGCTTTTTTTTTTTTTTTTTTTTTATTAAATGAAAAACACACTCCTAGACACCCCGCTGAATTGATTTTTTTCAAGCCCTTGTTAAGAGTGGCTGCAGTCAGTTGCCCTTGCTCTGTAACCTTTTAGATCTAAAACTGAGCAGGGTCAGGTCAAGCCAGTGCTCAGATGTTCTTTCATTCTAAGTAATACAGGAAATGATGTTGTTGATGCCCCAGGAGGTGCTCTTCCCTCTACGTCCGAATTAGTACCATGCTGTGCATTGGCTAAGGATCACTGCTGGTGGTGCCAGCTTTCGGCAGAGTTCTATAGAGTTTTTGAGCACCTGTACTGCTTAAGTCCCAGGGCACCTTTCACTTGGCTAGTGGCATGGCCAACCCTAACTGGACAAAAAAAATCCATGACTCAGCATGACAATCAGGGTCCAGATACCCTCAAGGGGAAAACAGACAATGAGCAGTTAACCCAGCTGATTGCATACTGGATTATAGACTCCTAGACTTTAAGGTCAGAAGGGACCATCACCATCATTTAGTCTGACCTCCTGCATGTTGCAGGCCACAGAACCTCCCGCTCCACCCACCCGCACCCCACACACTCCTGTAATAGACCCCTAACCTCTGGCTGAGTTACTGAAGTCCTCAAATCATGGTTTAAAGACTTAAAGTCACAGAGAATCCACCATTTACAGACATTCCTACTGTACTATAAACATATATATATATATATATATATATATATCTCAAGTTCTTTTATGAAAGCTTGTAATCTTCTTAAGTCATCATGAATAGATATATGGACTGTGGTCTGTGGTTATGAATCTATGTCTAGTCTAGAGAATACTTAGTCCTGCCATGAGTGCAGGGGACTGGATGACCTCTTGAGGTCCTTTCCAGTTCTCTGATTCTATATATATAAATAAAAAAAAAAGGGATTTTTATCTAATATGGAAGTGTAAAGCCTCAGGTCACACCTTTGTATATTTTGCTGTGTAGCTTGTATACGTGTGCTCTCCCTTACTATTCATCTTTGAATCTGTGATTTTTGTATTACATTTATTTTCATCCCAAGCAGGTCTGTTGTGCAAACTGTGTTAAGTAGGTGTGCCAGAGTGAACTGATAAGTGGGGGCGGGGCCAGGTTTCACACCTCTGAGGCTGACGAACAAGAGGGAGAGAAGTACCAGATGCGCAGCCTAAGAACTCAAGGAGCATGGATTTGGGGAGCCTAGGAATGGAAGGGTGGTTGGTGTGACCCTGTGGAGTAACCGTGCTGGTTGAAACCAGAGTGAGACATTGTGCTTGTGGGCAGGCTACTGGTGTCAGGGAACAGAACCAAAGCAGCACAGCATACAGACCCTCAAGGTTATGGGCAGGCAGTTTCAGAACGCCTTCGTGGTCTGGGTGATCCTCAAAACATCAGAGTCAGGCCCCCCCAAAAATTACAGGATTGGCTTAAAAATCATGAGGGTTTGTGTTGTTTTGTTTAAAGATCACACATTTTGAGGCTTTTCTTTGCTTTCTGGGTTTTCTACCTTAGAGTTTTATGCAGCCACCCTTCATCATGGTATGTGAGTGCCATCCATGTAAAATCAATAGCAACAGCCATGTGTCAAGCAGACCCCCTGGAGTCAGACACTTCTCCAATTTGGGGCGGGAGGGGGCACTCTGCTTGGGGTAAAGAGTATTTGGGGGAGGTTGTCTCCAGCAGCCAAAGCTTTAAGTATTGAGAGACTAGAAATCAAAAAGATGGCAACACTAGGCACAAATTCTAGTTATCTACATTTCCCTAGAGTTTGAAATGGATACACACCCCTCCCTCACCCCAACTTCCTTTCATTTAAGAAGAGACGTTGGGCAGTATGCATGCACTGTTTAAACGCCAGCCATGTTTTACCCCAGATTTGGCTCATCACACATCACTGAAATGTAATGATAGTTTGATAAGCACTTTGGCATCCTTAAACTGAAAGTGCTAGGCCATGGTGATGATGAAGGCCAGGTCTATGCTAGAGGCCTTGCAGTGCCACAGCTGTACCAATGCAGTTACACTGGCATAAGATTTCCAATGTAGCTGCTCTATGCCAATAGGAGAGTTCTCCCGTCAAAATTAAACCACCCCCAACGAGCGGCAGTAGCTATGTTGGGGAGCGAGCGAGCGAGCATCTCCCACCAGCATAGCACCGTCCACACCAGCGCTTCTGTCGGTGAAACTTGCGTCACTCAGGAAGGTGGTTTTCTCACACCCCTGAGCGACGCAAGTTAAACCGACAAAAGTGCTAGTGTAGACATAGCCAAAGTCAACTTGCGAAAACCCATCGTTTTCAGATCTATGGGAAGAATAGACAAATAAGGAAAAAAGGTGAAGACAAACCATTTTAAAGTTGCATTTCAGGTGGTTTATTGAATTTTAAAGAACTTGCCAGCTCTACACGTAAATATTTAAGTGTTCTCAACAGGATCACACAACAAACCACACATTTCAGACACATAAGCAAACCAACCATGCCTATGTCGCCACCTGTGGAAATGCTGTATTTCCAGAGCTCTGAAGCTCACTCAAGATCAAGGGCAAATGCATCTTCTAATCATGGATTGAGAAGGGTCACCAGCCTGTTTCTCATCCATCCCTTTGCTGTAAGATAACAGAGCCAGTAGATCAGGCCCCCTTCCCCATGAATGCTGGCTTCTGTCCTCAAGTATACCTCCCCTCCCCACCTCATTGTGTGTCAATAATATAGTTACAAGTGATGCCAAGAGACCAGTGCTGGTAAATGCTCAGAAACTCCTGGCTTGGGCCTCCAATTCTGCTCCCTATTGAGGGGCATTTTATAGCCCCCAGGAGAAGATCAAGGTCTCAGTCTGCTGCAGCATTGCCAGTGCAGGGAGAAGAGCATGAGTACTGAACCTTGGTGAGCTGCTTTGTCATCGAATAGAGTCTCAGCCCAAACAACTGCAGTCCAACTTCCTGGTGCGCTACCAGAGCATTGCAAAAAACCAGTTCCATTTGAAACCATTTTTGATTTGCCCCACTCGGCTGGCTGCTGAACCTAGGGCTTCTGAACATTTACTCAGCACTTTCCCTCCAACCCGTCTACTTAAAGGTCAGGTGTCCCTAAGATCAGTGCTCCTTTCCCTTCTGCGTGAGAGCATGAGACACTGATATCTAGCCCTGCCTTTGTGTTATGTGAAACGCCTGCGCATGTTTGGCTTATTTATCAGCATTCTGAGCGTTACACTGTAGCTGCAGCATCTCAAGTTCCCAAAAATTCCTACACTGCACTGCTTTGGAATTGCAGTATGGTAAACAGCTGAGAGCCATGCTCTGGCCTCAGCTACATGTCCATGAATCCCAGTGTGGTCAATGGGAGTTACATGTATATAGCGGAGAGCACCATGTGGTGCTGGTAGCCTTAGTTGCAAAACTATACTAATTATTCTCTACAAAAAATACTAGATTACCTATATTTCTTTTCACTCCCCCCACACCACGTTCAGGCATCTAAGTACATCTCAAACCATACAGATGAGGGACTCCACTCCTGCTGAAGTCTGTGGTAGTGCTGCTTCATGAACGTCTTTACCAGTGCTAGTGTCAGTTGTCACACCAAAGAGAAAGCCATGTTAGTGATGGGGCTCTTCAGTATGGCTCTGGAAAGTGAACATTCACCGATCGGCAGCCAACGTATTGATGCTACTGTGGAGGAGGAGATCATTTGACTCAAACACCATATACAGATGAATAATATATACAAAAAAAACCATACACCAGGCTGTAGGTTGCTTATCAATGTCACAAGTATAGGGGATTGCACAGAGGTTCTCATCTAGTGCACAATACATTTGAGGATTAAAGTAAACTGTGACTTTGTATTTTAGAAAGAGAAACTTTATCTTAAAAACAGGAGAGACTGCCACCAGCCCCCTTTTGCTAGTGCAATATAAACAAACAAAAACCTAGGAGTCCAAATGCCATTCATGTCAAGGAAAGATACCCAGCAATATGTCTGTTACAATCAGCATGCTTTAGTGACACAAGCTACTACTACACTCTGAAAGTCAGAGCGCTAAAGAAGTGCAAGGCTGCTCGACTCGCCAGGAGGCGGTCATTTTCTTGAACCTATAAAAATCCAATTAAACAAGCCACTCACTGCAAACAGCTACATGTGAGATTTTTTACAGGCATTGCACTCAGGGAATTCAGTTGTTCCCTCGGCAGTCATAGCTTGGCTGCACTGAATATACAAAGGGCCAAATTCTGCCTTCAAATAGGCACATGCAATTTCCATTGAAATCAGTGGGAGCTCTGTGCATCAGAGGGCAAAACTGGGACCATTGAAAGAGTTCAGTTACTGGGATGGATTCAGATTTAAGCTACAGTAGTTTTACACCAGCGCAAGAGAAACAAGAGTAAAGCCTCATAACGTGGAATTTCCTGACAAGAGTACCTGTAAAAAAAACAAACCACAAAGTTGAGGTTTTTTGGTTTTTGTTTTTAAAAAGGAAATTAAGACACCACACACTGCAGTAGGTAGTTGTGATAAGAGGTTCACAGGAACGAACTCTGAAGTAAATATTAATGTTCTCTACTGTTTACATCACATGATGAAACAGCTGTATTTATGTCCTGGAGTGGCACTGCACATACATACACTACTCACCATTACAATCTCTTCAGTATTGCTCTTGCAAGGAGTTAATTTTGGGAACACCATGGTAATCTCGCTTGCAAAAATGTTTGTAGAGTTCAGTGGAGACCACTCTCTAGCCCTTATCTGGAGCGCCACAGAGTGGTGGAAGTGGGGAATTTCAAAGGTTTGGATCAGGCCCTATTCAAGTCAAGTCAGTGTTATCAGTGACCTTAATGGGAGTTGGATCAAGCCTGTAGATTCTGTTAAGTGCTTGAAACCTATCCAGGTTACTGTTCTAATTAAGGGCTAAGTCCATGACAAGTCTGAAGTTCTATTCATGCACTAACCTCTTTGTGTTCTGTGTTTTGAGGGCTAACGTCTGCTAAGTTACAACAGTGAAATTCCACTAGGTTTGCATGCACGTGTACATATCCCATGAACAACCTGGCAGCAGGAGTGTCATTTCAATGGGTGGTTTTATCACAGGGTGCCCGTCTCCTCTCTGGGAGCCCCATTTCACAGATGGGAACTGAGGCACTATGGGTATGTTTACACAGGCTGCAGAAGCAAGCTTCCCAGCCTGGGTCGACAGACTCAATCTAGCGGGGCCCACACTAGTACTCTAACCCCTCTCCCAAGGCTTCAGAGCCCAAGCCACCCCTTCCAAGTGCTGTCTACAGAGCTATTTTTAGAGCACTAGCATGAGCCCCATGAGCCTGTCTGTTGACCCAGAAGCTCGCTGCTGTGGGCTGTGTCAACGTACCCAGAGGGGCTAAGTGACTTGTCCAAGGTCACACAAAAAAGTCTGTGGCAGAGTAGGGAGTTGAACCTGGGCTTCCCTCGTCCCAGGCCAGTGCCCCAACCACTGGGCCATCCTTCACCTATCACTGGTGCAACCTAGCAGAATTTAGCCCATAAAAACTGTTTTTGAAAGTAAGGCAAAGGGGGAACGATAGAGAGACTACTTCTTCCAAGCACACCCCACTCCATTGCGTGGATAGTAGGATTGCACTTTTTCTGGAGCAAGAACTAGCCTTGGAACAGTCAAGCCACAAGATACTTTTTGTGCTTCAAAAAAGAGCTGCTAGCAAAAGTGCATTCTCAAGCACAGCAGCGTCACTGCAATAAGACGACCAGAGAACTGCCTGTAATGTATACGCTAGTGCCACGGGCAGGCTTCTTAAGAGGTCTTCCAGTAAAGAACAATCTAACTGGCACTTTACTACCAAATACTTTTTGCAAACTGGGAGCATTTAGTGCTTGTGAAAGTGAGGGACTTCAAATGTTATTGGGAGCCAAGTGTTCTGCAGTGCAAGCTTTCCTCACAGAGCTCTGTCAATACTTCTTAATCCTGACCTGTAATATACCCTACCATACTGCTGGCTTGGGCCTTTCTTGAGCAAAGATTTGTGGCAGACTATAGCAATTTTATGTTGTCCTTACTACTGCTTAGGATGAAATCAGCCACCTCCTTTTCAAATCCCAGTGTGGGTTACAGGTGAACTCTAGTCTCCAAAGGTGAAAGGCTGGTGTACTAACCGAACGCATAACTAGCGCTCCTAATATTTAAAAATTAACAAACTTACGAAGTGCAACTTAACACTCACAAAGCACTACTTATTACCACACACACAAGAGAGTGGGGGCAGCAGCCAGAAGCATTATTTCTTCTCAACAGGTTTGACTTTCCCTTGATCTTCCACTTTTCTGATGGCAGCTTGGATAGCCTCTTGATCACCCAGAAACTGGTGACGGCTAAGAGGGCGCAGATTCTCATCGAGTTCAAGGAGCACAGGCACGCCAGTAGGGAGGGTAACATTAACTATATCCTCATCGGAGATGCCTGCAAAAAGAGAGAACAAAAAATGCCACACAGTTAAACGCAGCACAAGGCAACCTCCTGCCTTAAGATTGCCCCCAAGTATCTCCAAAGACGTTGGTCCACATTCTCTGCTGCAGCAGCAATCTGTTCAGCTAAGCAAGGAGTTGAGGTGCAGGGACCGTTATGGCTTCTTGATTATCTGCCTGGCTCAACCCTAGCCCCAGTGCAGGTTAGCGCTAACTATGAGAGCTGGCAACAGTCCCTAGGAGACTCAGTGAGCTGGAACATGACATGGAGGGGTGGCATGGGAGCCAGCTAGATGCACACTGGGAATTTCCCTTCTGTGACCCAGAGAGCCCCTCAATGCCAACTGGCAAAGCGCACACCATACCCTAACTCACATCAGGCTGGACACATTGTGTAGGATGTCATATGCAAACTGGTAAGAAGCTGGGCATGAATATTATTGTGTGATTTATGTGTAGGCGGTGTATAAGGAATTAGAGATGTGCTGGAACTATGTTCCTAAAGTGTGTTCAGCACACAGTGCATAAGTCCAGCTTGTCCTAGGCAAAGAAATGTTTTGCCTGCATCTCCAGTGGAAACGGAGCAAGGTAAAGCCAGAAACAATTGAAGTACACTTACACAGAAGGTAAACAAAGCCATCAAAACTAGCAAGTGCAGGAGAGATTTCCCACTAACGATCACAACAGGGGATGCTGTACCTCCAGGAAGCCCGCCTGCCTCTTGAAACAGAGACAATGGCTGTTGGGAAATATAAGCAGGAACAGAAAGCCATTTTGGCATCCATCACCTGAGAGACACAAGGAGCCAGAGTTCTTGAAATGTGAGAAAGGTGGAACCTTCACTCAAGGAGACTAAAGTCTCTGGGGGGCTGACTATAGGTGAGAAACCTACATAGACAAAGACTGTAACTTGCTGAAGTAAGCTTTAAGTCGCTAGAAATCATATTTTGTTGTTTGTAACCTTTCCTCTTTCAGTCTTACTTGAAATCACTGAAACCTATATTCTTTGTTAATAAACTTATTTTTGTTTTCTTACAAAGCCCTCTCACAGTGCTGTTGCACTTCACTTCAATGTATGTCTCCAGCTCACCTGACAGGCTGATGGGCCCTCTTTGGAGGCAGCAAATACAATACCTTCTTGTGAGTGTACAGGGAGAGGGACTGGACACTGCAGAGAGACATCTCTGGGGAACTTGGGAGCTGGGGTTCACTGATTGTTACCTGCAAGGCAAGGTGTGGACTGGCAGCATCCTGAAGAATTTGCTGGACAAGGCAGACAAGCTGGTGCATCGGGGAGTGGATACATAGCTTTGCTGCTGCTAAGCTCACTCATACGGAGGCAGAGCAGCAACACGGCGGTTCGCAGTTTTGGCTGACCTGAACAGGATGTCAATGGGGGAATTCCCAGCAATGGAAATGAAATCAGTTTCTTCTCCCTTTGGGCCACGTAAGTGAGGCAGGGAAGAAAATCTCCCTGCAGAACACACATCTTTCTCGAAGGCGGCTCTTTTGGGCAGGGACGTCCCTCTCCCCTGCCTTCCACGGCATGTCTGCACACTGCATAGCAGGGCAGGGCGCTGATCCTTAATTGGTGCCCAAAGGCACGACTGCAGTATGAAACAACCTCTGATACACAACCAATTTGTCAGTCCCTTTGAAGGGACTATTCAAGATTACCCCCCCCCTTGTTTTTAAAACCCTGAATGCTCCAGCTTCTCATATAAACCTTGTCTAGAAAGACAGACTTAATTCTCCCGCTATTAGGGGCAGATCTACACTGGGAACTTACACTGGCATAGATACATCTCCCAGGGCTGTGAAAAATCCACACCCCGAGCGATGGAGTTAAGCCGACCCAACCACACACACCCCACCCCAGACAGCACTAGGCTGACAGAAAAATTCTTCCATCGACCTAGCTACCGCCTCTCAGGGAGGTAGATTATCTACACTGATGGGAGAACCCCTCCAGTAGGCACTGCTTGTATCTACAGTGAAGTGTGATAGCAGTGCAGCTGTAGACATACCCTTGGCCTAGCACTGATACAGCTCCACCACACTACTACCAGTACCAGGGCTCGTCTACACTTGAAACGCTACAGCAGCATAGCTGCACCAGCGCCACTGCAGTGCTTTGGTGTAGAAACTACCGACACCAAGGGAAGGGGTTCTCCCATCAGCAAAGGTAATCCACCTCCCTGAGAGGCAATAGCTAGGCCGACGGAAGAATTCTTCTGTCGGCCTAGTGTTGTCTATACCTGGGGTTAGGTCAGCTTAACTACATCCATCAGGAGTGGGGATTTCACACCCTGAGCACTGTAGCTGGGTCATCCTAAAATTTTAGTGTAGGCCAGGCGCAGACTTTTGTGCCAGACCTAGACAACATGGTAGTAAGAACACTTGTGCCCTCCCGACATTACTGCTCTCACTGCTGCCAGATCAACAGTGAGAAAATTGCTAGAGTAAAGGGAGCCTTATTTCGGTCTCCATGTGTTTGCGCTGACTGCCACAGACAACCAGTGACAAGTCTTTTCTGCAGCTGCCGCCATCTGGGAGCAGTTTTCCCTCTTTCCACCTCGTTGACTCTACAAAAGATGGCCATTTCTCTCTCCTACTTTTATTGAAGTCCACCTGTTTTTAATTCTAAAGCATTTTGGGGATAGAGATTCTATGAGACAGACTACACAATAAAGCTGTATTGTACTGGTCACATAAATCACCAGAAAAAACACTCAATCAGTCCTTCTTCCCAAAACACACACCGGCTCGCACACACCAAACAGACAGCTGAAAACCAGGATTTAAAATGTAGCCAGAGAGTCATTGCAGGTTGTTTCTACATAATGGGTAAAATTTTCAAAAGCATCGGAGTGATTTTGGAGCCTAAATCCCCTTGACTTTGTGTCTACACTCTCTTGGGCTGGAAGGTGTAAATTCCAGCTCCAGGAGACATACCCATGCTAGCTCTGCTCAAGCTAGTGCATTAAAAGACAGAGTGTAGCCACAGCTGGGTGAGCAGTTGGAGGGACTAGTGGTTTTTTGCTATTTTTAGAGCTGGAAATTTGCACCTCCAGCTCCAAGTGTAGACATATACTTTGGCTCCTATATGATTAAGTAATCATGTACGTGCTTGTGAAAATGTTGCCCCATGTCTACACATACGTTTCCTCCCCACAAAAATCTGTGCACGAGAGTAAATTGTTGATAATGTCTAGGTTCCCCTTTAGGAAAGAGGATTCTGGAAGCAGATTGTAATTGGAAAGCTAGGTAGCCTGAAGTAATACAAGTTCAGAAAATAAACACAACCAACTTTCTAAACAGACTAACATGCCAAATGGACAAAGGGACAAGAGGCAAAGTACAGGTGAGCAGCTAAGAAAACAGACCGTTCTCACAGAGCAAAAGGGTAAATTGACAAATGATTTTCACATTAGGTGGAAGGGAATCACCAACATATAAACAGTCAAGACATTCATAGGAGCACTGTTATGAATGCAGGAAAAACACTGATCACAACTTGAACCATCAGTTGCTTTAATAAAGAAGGTTTAGCTTCATTTAAAGCTCTCTATTGTTTCTTTCAGAGCAGTTAAACAATAAAATTCCTTTGCCCATGGGAACAGGATGGCAGATTAATCCTAACAGGATACTTATATCGCTCCACAACTGTATGCTCCTTTAATACAAAAATCGCTAAACAAAAAGTAAAGTTCACAGATCTCATGAGCAAATCTCATTCATTTTATAATTTTGCCCTGATATACTCTAAGTTTGTGGTTTCAGTGTGAACTGAAGCAAGACTATTGTTGCAAATGACAGATTTGGGTTTCAACCCCAAAATTCAGGAGGACGTATGCAGCTGGAGAGATGTTCGTATAAACCCTTGCAAAATGCAAGCACCAAAGTTTCTGACAGCTTTACTCACTATCCTATAACTGATCAAAGTCAGTCTGTAAGACAGTAAGACACTGGCTGAGAACAGAAGAATTCTAACCAACAGCTCCAAGAACCTAAAAGAGACTACCATATTCCGAGAGCATACACTTCAACCAATAAACTTTTAGAATTCCCATGCAGAAACTCTGGGCTGCTGTATTCTTCATTTGAATAAAGGCTGTAGGACATGGTGTCTTGTATTCAAAGGTTTTGTGTTTGTAATGCTAATGGATTTCAAAAATTCACATGGCACTCACCCTAAAGGATCCTTAAGCACTTTACAATCTATAAACCAAATTCACCCCGATGTAAACATGTGCAGATTAACTGGCTTCCTTACAGACATAGCGAATTTGGCCTTATACAAGTGAGGAATTGCTGTGTCCCCCCCCTCTAAAATTCAGCCATTATTCAGTACCGATACAGCTACAGTGCATCTGGTGAAGACACACTAGGCTGACAGGAGCGCTTGTCAACATAAAAAGCCCACCTCCGGCAAGCAGCAGAAGTTATGTCAGCAGGAGCAGCTCTCCCTGTGCACACAAGCGCTTATGTCGGTGTAACTTGCAACACTCAGGTGGGTGGAATATTCACACCCCTGAATGGACACAAGTTTTGCCAACAGAAGCTATGTCTACTCCGCAGCCTAAGAAATGCCCAGCTTGTTTAGATTATGCTGCCACCTGACAAGATCACAGCCAAAGGTGAGAGGTGAAGGTTGAGGAGAGAAGGAAGAAATTCAAGAGAGGCGCTTCACACCTGCTTGGTTACTTTTACCACAATGAGAGTATCTGCACATGGGAACCTTTTACTCAGAATAAGATATTTATTAAGCACATTCAGTTGCATGCTGAAAACTGCACAGATAAAAATCCAAGAGCACTTCCAGCCGCTAGCCTGGCTAAGACATTGAACAGAAATCAAGACACTGGAAACATGCCACTCTGACTAGCATAAGTGTCAGCTAAAGCTGCTATCCAGTTACTTAACACACAGTAACACAAGCCAAGTGACCTTTTACTGCACTTCTGCATCCATACCAGTCCATGTTGAGATCCCATCCTCTCTCCCCCCCATCTAAGCAGGGTAAGATAAGGTCAGTAGTTGAACACTGGCCCTCCAAGAATACCTAGGTGCTGCAGGAAATAATACTTCTGATTCAGTAAGTAGGACTCATCCCTCAGAGTTAATACCAAGCCAGGGTCCCAGCACAGTGTTAGTGGGTACAGTGTTACTGGAGATGTGGTCTTTCAGGAGTCTTAAGAGTAAGATTTTGCCTACTCATGGTCACTTGCAAATTAGGGATGTAAAATGGTAACCAGTAAGCATTAGTCTTACCAGTTAATCCGCCTTAACCATTAACCCCCATGCCAGCTGGCCTGAGCAGCTCCAGCCGGCCCTTTAATTGGTTAACTATTTAAAAAATATTTTATTGCTTAAACGGTTAACTTTTTAAATGGTATTTACATCCCTACTTGCAATCCTACAGCACAGCACTTGTGTCTTGGGGAGAGTCCAACCTAGATAATTGCATTCTGCCTACCTAAAATTCCTCCTGAAGCTTCAAGTGGGCATTCTGTTCTCTACTTCCTGTCCCATAGTGTTGTGTGATGTTTTTGTACTCTGTTAAACAGGTACCACATTCCACCTCAGTGATGGCACCATTTCAGCACCCATTTCAGGAGCAGGTGAAGTAAGTGATCCCTACTTTGTAAAGAGGTGGTCTAATAAGTTATTGCAATGTTGTATCAGAGCTAATTTCCAAGCACATTTATTTATGCTACCAAATTTGATCCACTGAAACCCACCAGACTGAACAAGTGTCAAAGGTTTCTTATGCCATTATCCTTCTACAATCTTTGTTTGAGGTCTGTTGCTATAAAAGAGCTTTACCCCCTTGCAGTACACGTCACCTTCAGGCTTAAGGACACACTTGGAGCCAGATTCCAGCCTCTGGTCCAGACCCTTTACATCACTCTGACAACACAAGGTTGCCTAATTGGGGCATCCGAGGATACCCCCTGCAAGAGAACAAGGACACAGCACTTGTTGGATAAGCAGAAATCACTATTGGAACAGGAGTTTCACTAACTTTTGTTTAATGGGTAACCCATACAAATTATTGCTCTGAAACATTTCTGCTTAGGAAAACATTGTAGATGGGCATCTGATTGCATTGGCTTTCTAAAGTGACTCATTTTCAAGGGTCAGTCCAGCTTGTCTCATCTGCTTTTAATAAGCAACCTATGTATGTCAGAACCCCTATGAGGTCATTGTCTTACTGTTTACAAGCTTTTCCTTTCCTTCCATCTCTATGGTCACAGCAAAACAAAACATAAAAGCCACACCAAATATCTGCCCCAATTAAGCAGTGCTTGCACCCAAACTGCATCTTCGGGACATGATTCTTCAGACAGACTGTACAGAATTTTGCACAGTACTAACCAAATTCCCTGACAGCTTGCACACAGTTGCAACCCCATTAATGGCTAGTGCAGAATTTGGCCAAGGATGTTTAGATTATTAAATGAGGCTCCAATGTATTATTCCTGTTGGCAGTATGTAGAGGGCCAGATTTGGATCCTAATTACACAGAGACGTCCATTAAAAAGTCTGGATTTACATAGGTATAATAGCAGAATCTGGCTACTAATCTTTATAGTACTCAGATTGCTTTAGTGAAACTGAGGAGGCAAAATGAAGGACATATTTACATTAATGTAGCAAGTTACATAGAACACTCATGAGGGCATTCCGTGCCAAAAAATTAAAAATTCTGCATAAAATATTTTAAAATTCTGCAAATTGCATTTGTCAAATAAATGTGGAGGCTCCAGCAAGGCATTGGGGAGCAAAGGCCACTGGCCACACAGAGGTGGGAGATCACTGTGCAGCTTTCCCCACACCTTGGGACACAGACTCAGCGGTGAGGCTGCACCCAACCCCGACCCAGCGCAAGGACTGGGCCTGCCTCAGAAACACCCCATGGCCCTGACCCTCTGCGCCAGGTGCATCAGGTATGAGCAGGCAGGCTCAGCAAGACTGGAAACAAGTGTGGAGGGATCCAGGTGTGGGGTGAGAAAGTTGTGTGGGGCAATCTGGGTACAGGTGGCTCCCTGGGGGATCTGGGTGCAGAGGGGCTTGTTGGGGGGTTCTGGGTGCAACCGTAATGGGACTTTGCAGGGGGATCCAGATGCTGGGGGAGTGGGGCTTGTCGGGGGGGCTCTGGGTGCAGTGAGGAGAGTAAGGCTCGGCAGGATAGTCTGTGTATGAGAGGGTCTGAATGCATGGGGGTTGGGTGGATGGGGGAGCAGCTCCCTGTACAGGGATCCCTCCCCCTGCAGCTGAGGAGCAATGGGGGCAGGAAGTGGGGGAGCTGGGAGGGAAGAAGGAGAGAGTTTGCGCCTCCTAGAGCCGGGGGAGAAATCTGAGCATGGGTCTGACACAGCCCCACATGCCGTGCAGGGGAAGAGAAAGTCCCACCCTCTCCAGCCCAGCTGGGACTAGCAGCTGAGCCCAGCACAGAGTAGGAGCCACCAGCCAGGTCTTCCCCAGTCCCGCCCCCTGCCCCACAGTGATTTACCTCTCTGCCAGCTGCCCTGGGTACCTGAAACATACTGCTGGGGAGGGTCGCATGACCACTCTTGTGGCTTCCCTTTGCTTCCCTGTCAGAAAGTCATTTTTCTGCAGGGAAGCAAAGAAATCTGCAGGGGACATAAATTCTGTGCATGTGCAGTGGCGCAGAATTCCCCCAGGAGTATTAGAAATAGGTCTTACTCCCGTCACCCATAAGATTTGTTTTTGTATAGGCTTTGAGGGAAGACATGACCTATCATTGGGCTGGGATGGCAGTGCTACCTTTCAGATGGATTGTGACATTGATGTCTTGACCACGTATGGTGGTCAAAGAACCCATCATAGTACCAGCACATGGTGGGGTGTTAAGCCAATGTCCTGGCAAAATCCTGTTTAAGGAATTCTGCCTCTAAAATTTTCTCCTGCAGGCCAAACTTTAAGCAGTCTCAATCTGCCATTGACCAACAATGACATTAATTATAAGCTAACTAGGGAGGGGCCCAGAGCATTGACACAGCCCAACATAGCAATCCACAGCTAGCATCTGGCAATATTGCCAAGCCCAGGAGTTCAGGAACAAAAGAGAGACCCCAGAAAGATAAAATCCATGAGACTTATTGCCAACAGGTGTAAGAGGGCATGCTCTGTCCTCACCCTCTGATGCCCAGAAGCCACTCAGACTCTCCAGTGCATAGCACCTTCACATTATTTATTGTCTCACCAACCTGAATACATCTTGTGCAGGAAAGTATTTACAGTGGTTTCTCACCCTTTCCCACAGAGGTGGAGAAACAGATCGCATCCCTTGGGATCTCAGAGCATACTGAGCTCTCCTAATCCAGTCATTTCCCTCCACCTCCCACTCAGCTGATGGTTAATTGGTTCATCAGTCCCCAGACTGATCAGCTAATTAATCACATTCCCCAATCAGCCTTCTCCAGAGGAACTTATGGTGCCTAGGGGTACATCTACACAGCAAAGAAAAACGCATCGCTAGCCCATGCCAGCAAATTCAGGCTCATGGTGCTCACACAGCGAGGCTGTTCCATTGCTGTGTAGCCTGAGCCCAGAAGTCTAAAGCCCAAGTTCTGGGACCCTCCCACTCTGCCAAGTCCTAGAGCCCAGGCTCAAGCCTGAGCCTGGAAGTCTACACAGCAAGAAACAGTCCCTGAGTCCTGTAAGCCTGAGTTGGCTGGCATGGGCCAGCCCTGGGTTTTTCTTTGCTGTGTAGACATACCCTAAGTGATCAGAGGACTGGATCACTTGTTAGTCTCTAGCACTCTGTCACGCCAGAGTTCACACACAGATCATTCCCTGCACATGTGCCCTTCCTGCATGTACATTTCAGCCCCATTAGCATCATGTCCTGAGCACGGAAGAAAACAAAGGAAGGTGCTACGCTCCCTGCCTGCCAATTGAGAAGCACTGCTTCAGACTCTGGTAAGTCGCTGTCCTCTCCTGGTGACAGCCCAGCCCAAGAGCTTGATTTTCCTGGCCCAGTCTGACAGTGGGCAACCCAGCCTGCTTTGTGTATGCCCGCAGTTTCAATAGGATACAGTATTTTTTTCTACATTGCCTGTCCTGACAATTGCACAGTACTGTTAAACAGCGACTGGGTTTTACTCCAGAGGAGGCTGCATTTCAGTGGGGGAGCAAAGCAGAGAACAATGCCTCCCAGAAGCATATGTGGCTCTCCCCTCTCATCCTCATGGAAGGGAAACTCAGTTGCTCCTGCAGTACCTGTATCCAGAAGGAGCACTTAGTGGGCCCACAGGGAGGAAAGAGTGTTGGCTGGGAAGGGATGTAGAAGGTTCCTTATGTAAGGTTTGCACGGCAAAGTTAACAGCCTGGGGCTGCAGTCTCTTTTCCACAAATCCCTCTGCAAATTGTCCCCTTGAAATTATACTGTAAGACCACTCACAGTAGTAAGCACTACACCTGGGAGCGTTTCCATGGTGGGGGTTCTTATAGAAGGTCCTCAAAGTCTGAAGACCCAGTTACCAGAAAAAAAATGCAGCAGGTTCCTTTGCGGAAGTATTTAAGGGGATTGCCTGTGTGCACCCCAGCTTCACACTTAAGCAATGAAGGGAATCCAGCCTTTGAAGTCAGACTGCTGTAGTGCTACTAAATCTTAGCCTCACCATATCTGGCCCTTAAAAATAGAAATTAATGAAAAGGACATGCGTCATGACCAGATCACATGTGTTTATTTCCCCCTTCTCTCAAAACCACAATGTAGATATACAGTTACAGGCAGCCAGGGTGCTGCAAGAGGCTTCAACCAGCAAACACAAAACAGAGAGGGGAAAAGGAACTTAAGGGGAAGATTTTCAAAAGCATAAATAGAAGTTGGACACCCAAGACTTATTGACATTCAATGGGAGCTGGACACCTAGCTGCACTCTGAGCATCGGGAAATCTCCCTTAAGCAGTTCTAAAGGCATCTACCACCATCACAAATTATCTGAATAGGGCACAAACAGCAGATGCTCCTAGGGAGGACAATTTTATATCCCAATTTGCATTAATGGGCAGGATCACACAAACCACAGAACCATATTTATCTGTCACTGACTTCAGGAGAATTACACGGAGGATGAAATTGGGCCTGAAGTAGTTATTGAAGAGTTGATGCTGTAGGAATGAGAGCTTTTAAACAGTTTAGTTTGGGTGAAATTCACTCCTGTGCGGAGGAACTATGCATCACGTAAACACTAATCATTGCTCTGCGCAGGAGTTTGTTTCACCTCCAAATGCATGGAGGAAGGGGGAGAAGAGGGGTGTGTGTGTGTGTGTGTGTGTGTGTGACAATCTGTGTTAAATATTGTTTTCAGCAGAATTGCTTGGCTGTTTTTGTTTTTTAAAAAATCATCTTCCATGGAAATCATGACAGATCTTTCAGGCATTTCAACACATCCTGCTTAAATCCATTCCTACCACCGAACACACACAATCAAAGCCTTGTCAGCCAGGAAAGTCTGTGGCTCCAGAGCAGGGTTTTTGTTTTTTTTTTTTTTTTTGGAGGGGGGGAGAGGGAGGGAAATGTGGTTAGCAAGCCTGAGCCTTTCAAGCTTTGTTGTAATTAACCATAATGAGGGCAATGTTCATGTCCAAGGAATTACTTGGCCTGGATTTAGAAGCAGCTGTGTGTCAAAGATCTTTTTAAAAGGAGTCAGTGAAACCTCTTTAGGAAAAAGTCTTTTGCTGAAAGTTTCTCTGAAATGATTAACTATGTGTTATTTTACCTGTCTTAACCTAAGAAAGGAAGATCTGTTAGTACTTACTTCCGTTCAAAGCCTCTTGGCTTAAATCAAGGTATATTCAGCTGTAGTCTCAAAAGATAAAGCAGTCAGTATAACCAAAACATTCAGAAGTGGTCACGAATTTTTAATACCCAGGTTCAGACATCATGAGCCTGATTTTCAGATGTGCCAAGAACCCACAACTCCAGCTGAGTTAATGGGAACCTCAGGTGTTCAGAACCTCTGAAAAGAGTCAGAGCCAAGATATCCCAAGTTGGTCACCCAAAAAGACTGACCACTCAAAAGTGTTGGGCCACACAAATTCATCTGCGACTTAAAAGACAGCAGAATCAGGATCTACTCAGGTGGGACTCCAGCCAGTGGGAGCAAGGGGCTCAACACCTTTCAGGAAAGGGTCAGCACCTCAGAGGGTAAGGCCTCCTCCATGGCCACATTTAACTTCAATGGGAGTTTTGCTCAAGTATAGATTGAGTATTAGATCGGAAGAGAAGGTGGCATGTCGGGGCGTGGCCAGAGGGGTGCAACTCTGCTCGGCTGTGTTATTTCTCTGCTGTAGTATATATAGTTCCTTAGGGACCATACACAGCTGATTTATGCTTAGAGTAGCCTAGGGACTGCTCTAACTTATGCTGAGGATTGGACAGCTGCAGCTTCAGAATCAGGGAGCTGGAACCAGCTCTAACTCCCCTCGCACACCTGCACCAAGTGGATCTTGGTGCAGGAGAGTCTCTGGTTACAAACTCATTCTATAGTCCAGGGGTCTCAAACACACGGCCCGCGGGGTTATTTTCTGCAGCCCGCGAGCTCCTCGCAGCCCCCCGCCCTCCCCCAGCGTTTACCTAGAGCGGCTCCGGCCCAACGTGCATCGGGGGCAGGGCAGGCTCCCTGCCTGCCTGCCCTGCCTCTGAGCCGCTCCGGGAAGCAGCCGGAACCTGGGGAAGGAGGGGCGCAGGGGTGTGTGTGGCTGTTGCTTCAGGCACCACCCC
>NW_020664463.1:90703-151716 GCF_002925995.2 Terrapene triunguis | reverse complement strand
CCCCCGCCGCACCCTGCACCCCAACCCACTGCCCTGAGCCCCCTGCTGCACCCCGACCCCCTGCCCTGAGCCCCCTGCTGAACCCTGCACCCCAACCCCCTGCTGCACCCCACACCCCTCCTGCACCCCAACCCCCTGCCCTGAGCCCCCTGCTGCACCCCAACTCCCTGCCCTGAGCCCCCACCACACACCACACCCCTCCTGCACCCCCTGGGGGCAGGGCGGAGGCGGAGTTGGGGTGGGGATTTTGGGGAAGGGGTTGGAATGGGGGCAGGGAAGGGGTGGGAAGAGGTGGAGTGGGGCAGGGCCAAGGGCGGCGTGGGGGAGGTGTCAGTAAATGCAGCCCTCGGGCCAATGTACTAGTCCTCATGGTCATCGGAGTTTGAGACCCCTGCTATAGCCTGTAGGGTTAGTCACGGACATAGCTGGCTCTGAACACGGTTTGTGTCTGCACACAATGTGGTGTTAAAGTTACACAGAAACTGTGCTCAGCTAGTGGTGTATCCCCCTTGCCAGGGTGCTTGGCTGGCACATAGCTGTTTTCCTGTAATTTATTCAGTGCACTTTTTTTTGTGGGCACAAGACATCCATACATGCGAATATAACTGGTTTAGCAATCTTCTTCCCAGCTCTGTGAAGTACATTCCAGAATACACTCCTTGCATACTACTCTAGGTGTATGTTCTCTGCACACTTTGGTGAGACAATACTTGCCCAGACTGTGCCAGAAAGAAAATGATGCTGGGCAGTGCAGTAGGTGCAGATGCACAAACATGGGTTTGATGATACAAGCCAGTGTTACACAGCACTTCTATCTACTTGCAACCAGCAGAGGTGACTACACCTCTAGCAGATTACAAAAACATGGTATTAAAAAAAAAAAAAAAAAAAGACATACAGTGACCAGGACCTACATCCGTAACTGAAGAACTAGAAGGTGGATTGTGCTAATTTATGGAGGACCTAAACTTGGACCCATGTCTGTATATAAAAAGCCTGTCCCAAAATTGGCCCTGGTCTATCCCAGCTCACACCCCCTCAGTCCCTAAAGGAATCAGCAAGCCTTTGCAAGGTCCAGGAATGCAAGTTTAGCTGTTCACTGTGAAAGGATAGTATATGTATAGATGAATGTTTTAACAAGCATCTACCTGACACAGTATGTCAATACAACCGTGACTTATCAGTGATGTTTCGCAAGCAATTACTCTTAAAAGAAGATCTATATCACAGTAACAGATAAGTATTCCCCTCACACATTTATAGCCAGGCACTTTAATGATATGGTGAGTGGAAAAACAGAGTATAAATTCTGTTTGTATCAATCACAGTAAGATAGGAGACAGAGGGGAAAAACAAAACAAAACAGGGCCAGATTCTGATCTTGGTCACATTGGTGTCTATTAACTCTACCGAAGCTGGATTGGTTACTCCTCTTTTTTACACTGGTGTAAATCTAATCTCTTAAAAGATGAAGAAATAAAGCAGACTAATTGTGTGGCACTGCCTTCCTCCCATCTGATTTTTGTTCAAGAGACCAATCTATTATTTTGTCCTTTGACACCAGATATTAAAGCTCTTACATTGTTTTATGGAACGATCTTATGGGATCAAATGCTGCTTGCCATTTAAGTCAGTCAGTGTACTACTGCAAGTGTAGCAAAACTGGCTCTATGTATCAAATGCAAAAAAAGGGTTGGATCAGTATACAAGACAACTTTTTAAACAAACAGAAGCCTGGTTACTGTTACTAGTAAAGCAGAAAGATTGTGAAAATCTTTACCTTCCAGATGCTTGAGCAGTGCCCTAGTGCTGTTTCCATGAGCAGATATGAGGACCATTTTGCCGCTTTTCAGTTCTGGTGCTATCTTTTCATTCCAATAGGGAAGGAGTCTCTCCAGAACTTCTTTTAAGCTTTCAGCCGTTGGGAGTTTGTCCTGCGACACATCACAGCATTTATATCTGCGATCATTATAGATCTCTTTGTAGTAAGGATGAGATTCAGTTATGGGAGGTGGAGTAACATCATAGCTTCTTCTCCATATTTTCACTTGCTCTTCACCATGGTTCAGCGCCATTTCGGCTCTGTTGAGACCTATCAGTGCACCGTAGTGGCGTTCGTTCAGACGCCACGAACTTTGGGTGGGAACCCATTCTTGCCCCATCTCTTCTAATACCAGCCAAGCAGTCTGAATAGAACGGCTTAGGATAGACGTAAACACATGGTCAAACTGAAAACCTAGTGCTTTGAGGTGTTTCCCACAGTTCCGAGCTTCCTTTAGCCCATCGCTGCTCAGCTTCTGATCCACCCAGCTGCAAAAGCGGTTTTCTTTGTTCCAGGCTCCTTCCCCGTGTCTTAACAGAACAAGTTTGCACTTATTCATTTTGATTCTGGCTTCACTCAGCTTATAGTCTAGTATTTAATGGTGATCCATCTAGACAAGAGATATGAAAGGAGTATGTCACTAGAGAGTAAAGTAAAATTAAGTTGTATGTACTTTAAGTGTTAGTTGTATGTACTTTAAGTGTTGTGTCCACTGAAGGAAGTTCTTGGGTGTCCTCTGTGCCGATTGCTAGCCTTTGCATTCCTTTCCTCCCCGCTACATAACAAGTGACCACCACCTTCCCTTGGAGTTCACTTCTTCCACCCAACTTGTAATTTTTAGCCCACTTAGGTCATGCTGTTACATTAATTAAAGCAGCAGAGATTGCATGTCAGATCTGACATACAGACTTCCCTCAAGTCCTTATATAATGCAACCTTGGTCTACAGATCTAATCGTGTTTCGTCACAGTTCCCCAGACAACCTTCATTCTGACCATTATGCCAGTCTATGTTCACTCTCTTCCCATTCCTGTAACTTTGTCCACAACTCCCCTTACACATGAAACACCCTCCCCATCCCACTCATCCAGCCACATTCTCGGCAGTTGAACGCCTTATTAAGGTCATTCTAGGATGCACATAACTAGTGAGCATATTATTTATATATAAATATATAAATAAAATAAAAATAAAAATAAAAAAAGAGCCCACGGAAGACACTCTGGTTATTCCTTCCTCTTGATTTCCAAGTAAATCTCATTTCCTTTGTGTCCATGGATTAGACTGCAAGATGTTCATGCAGGGACCATAGCCCTTTCATTTCTTGTACAGCATTGGGCAAATTTGGGGTTATTGATTTTAACAACAACATCCAGAGGAAAGCTATCAAAGCACAGCACATTTTCTTTTTGTTTATCTGTTGCCTCATCAACAGGAGTCTATTATCTTCAGTGGGAGATGGATTGGGCTGTTAGGCTAACATTTTCCAGAGTGGCCAGAGATTTTTTGGGTGCCCAGCTTGAGATACCTGGGACCTGATTTTCAGAGGTGCTGAACATCTGCAACTTCCATGAACACTGACTGGAATTTTGGGGGCTCAGCCCTTAAGTCTCTCAAGCTGGGAACCCCAAAAGTCTCCAGCCATTTTTGGTCTTACATTATGAATGGTGTGGGCCAGGGACCATGCATTACACTGCCTTCAGCTTTGCAGACTAGGTCTTCAGCAGCTATTCGGAGGGGCTAAATTATCGAATGGAATCAGTGTTTTGATGCTGCTGACTACAACAGTGTGATCACACTGAACGGTGTGCTAGAATTCTCAACCATCACCATGGAACAAAGTGTACAGACATAACACAATGGTACCATGAAGCACTTCTTCCAGCTACACATTTCGGTTTGGTTACTATTTGTATTGCTATAGCAGCTACAAGCCCCAGTCATGGATCAGGACCTCACTGTGCTAGGTGCTGTACAAACAGAACAAGAAAGTCCCTGTCCTAAAGATCTTACAATTTTACCTTACATTTACAAAGCATCTGCGATGGGGTCTATCGGACTCTCTCTGCACCCGGCTGAAGACATCAACATCCAGACACCTCAGCTCAAGGAAAACCCACACAGGCCGGGCTACCAACAAAACTAGTTGCTGTGGGGGCCTAGAAGAGCCAGGAGGAGACACTGACCAATTGGGAGCCAGCAAGCCAGTGAAGGCGGCTTGCCTGCTCCCTCTCAGGGAGGGTGCTGGTGAGGCTGCCACAGGAGAGGTGCTCCTCAGTAGTAACCCACTATCTGATGCCAAGCTCATGGCATAGGCCATTCGGCTCCAGGCAGGCTGCCACAGGGTCCCAAAGCATTTTACAGGAAACTTGCAGACCTCTTCAACAAAGAATGGAAACCAGGTGGACAAGTGGGAGGGGAAAACAAAGATGAAGGCCACAGAGTAAAACAGCTGCTCTTACAGGAAAGGGCCACAGATCTTTAGTCTCCATGGAGAATCAGGAGAACTTAGTTCTGAATCTCAACAACACGTGTCCTACTCCACACACACCCTAAATTCATAGAAATCAGGTGTGTACTACAGGAAGTTCAAGTCAACCCTGATGGGATTGAAGCTTGTGACTCCATAAATTGTAAGCAAGATGCTTACAGTATTAAGCCATCTCTTTGAGAGCCCAGGGTTCTAAGAAAAAAATGCCACAAAACATTTCTCCCTCTGGAGGAAAGAGAAAAAAAAAGTGCTTCCCTTTCAGTGGTCTCCTCCCACGGAGACTTTAAAAATATGCTGCCCACAACAAAATAGCATGCAAGTTCCTATAGCACTATAACGTCATAAAGGGCCCACAGTTTATAAAGAAGGTTCATTGTCTAGATACTGGACGTTTATTGTCGAGATCAAAGGATTGTATCATCCACAGGAACTGATCAACTGATTTACAAGTCCAAATTCAGACCTGATGTGACCAGAAAGGCAAGAAAGTTGCACCCTCTTACATAAGTTCGGAACTGGGCATCACGGGAGCCCAACACAAGTCACCTAGGGATAGAGGAAAAAAGGACCCACCCAGAGGTAAATTCGTCTTGGGCGTAACTATGGACTTCAGTACAATTATATACAAGATTTGGACCACTATTCTCGTAATTATATTTAGAGGGGAGGGGCAGAAATATGTTTCCTTAAATATCAGCACAATACTGAAATAATTAGCTAAAAAACTAGAGTGACATATAGAAGTAGTTGTCCTCACCTGAACTATTGCAAATGCATTCCACTGGCACAAACCCCCAGGCACAGAGACTTGAGCTGCTGTCAAAAGAACATCATGGCCTCAGTATGAAGCTATCTGCAGGAAAAGAAAAGGCAGTTAGAGTCTTCATAGATTCATAGATTCTAGGACTGGAAGGAACTTCGAGAGGTCATCGAGTCCAGTCCCCTGCCCGCATGGCAGGACCAAATACTGTCTAGACCATCCCTGATAGACATTTATCTAACCTACTCTTAAATATCTCCAGAGATGGAGATTCCACAACCTCCCTAGGCAATTTATTCCAGTGTTTAACCACCCTGACAGTTAAGAACTTTTTCCTAATGTCCAACCTAGACCTCCCTTGCCACAGGAAGGAACTACACCGACAGATAGTCATGCCAACGCTGTCAACAAAGTGAGCCACCAACCCTGCCTCTTTGAGTACGTCTACATGGCAGCTGGGAGCGTGCCTCCCAGACCAGGCAGACAGACTCACACTAGCTCCGCTTGAGACAGTGTGTCGAGAATAGCACTGTGGATGTTACAGTCAGGCTAGCTACCCAAGTTCAGTCCCACACAATCTCCTGGATCTGAGTTTTGGTAATTAGCCCAAGCCTTCACCAGTGCCGCAACATCCACACTCCTATTTTAGCATGCTTGCTTGAGCTGAGCTAGTGTAAATCTGTCAGCCTGGGTTGGGAATCACCTCCCAGCTGAGCATGTTACAGATCGGGCACTTCAGAAGAGAGAAATCTGCTTGCCTCCCAGATATTCCAAGAAGCCACTAACCCCACCTCTCCAGAGACTTGTTTAGGCAGCACAGTCTCTGTCTTGAAGAGCTTACAGACGAATAGGATACTGGTAGGAAACAACAACAATAAAGGGGATATTGCCAATGTAGAAAGACTTCATTGAAGAAATGGGTTGGACACATGTGGAGCCTGTCCCAAGTGAAGAGGGCGGCATGGTAAAAGGCACAAAGCCCAGCGCAAGGGGAGAAGAGGCTCGTTAGGAGATGTGGAGGAGTTTAAGCAGCAATTGGGGTCGGGAGGAGAATTATATTAGGGTGTAGATGTAAGGATGGAGCTGTATCTTACAGATAAGAGGTTTGTTGTTCCACTCAGCTACACACAGTGAAGCCAATGAAGTTACACTGGACTAAAACAGCTGTGACAAGAGTGGGGAATCAGATCTGAGAAGCTTGAACTTAGTGCTGAAGAACAGAAGCTAGTGAAAGATCTGAGAAGAGAAGTGATGTGGCCAGAGCAGTGAAAATAAATATGATCTTGGGAGTCATGTAGCTGTAGCCTGGAGGGGGATGAGGGAAAGAGGTGCAGAGCAGGAGCAGGAGGTTACAGTACTAGAGATCAGAAGTGACCATGGAATGAAGCAAAGTTATAGCAGCAAGAACAGAAAAGGATAGAATGTAGAGACAAGATAACAGAGGAACAATCAACAATTCATAATTAGAAGAAACCTCTATATGGGAAGTGAAGGAAAAAGAGGAACCAAAAACCAAGCCTCTGAACCCCACCTCCTGGGGCTGAGCAAGAAATTGAGGACTCTAGCTCTCTAAAGCAAGATCCCTGACATCCTTACATGTGGGTTCAGACAGATGGAAGTTACTGATTGGCTTCTTCTCTGGGAGTCACTGACCCTGTCTCCCTGGGTGAAGTAGGCAACGTCACCTGTAGGGAAGGAGATTGGGAAAATGACAAAGTGGAGAAAAGATCAGCTGCCTCTGTGCCCAGCTACATGCTGTTTATTTAGAAACCACTCACATGCAAAATATCCCAGATGCTATAAAGAGACTAAAAGTCAACGGTTTGTGCATTGCAGAGTACTCATACTCATCAGTACTGGAGACAAAACTCTGCACTGGTTAGAGAAAGTCAGGTAATTGTGCTTGCTCAGGAAGTATTCTGCACCTGCAGTTATCTGGATTACATGAACAAATACAGGATTTTGCCTACATAACAGGCAAACATGCATTTTGCACAGTTCTCCCACTGCAGAGATTTGAACACATTTGAGTCAAATGGGCTCATCACTGTTGCCATTCTGATTTGGTACCATTTTAGACACACTTAACACAAGGTGAAGGACAAAGGTGAATCAGGCCCTCTATTTGAAACAAATAACATTAAACTGCATTTTTAAGCTTTCCAAAACTGTGCTCTCTCCTTATTCCCTTATTTTAAAAGGCCACTGCATTACTTCCTATGAACAGATACCAACACAAAATAACGCAGTCTCTATTAAGCCACAGTGGACTTTTCCAGTATTTTCAGATCAGTTCTGTATTTCTGTAAGCACATAGGTAGATTTAGTATCTAAATACACAACACTACCATTTGTCACAAGTGAAGTTATGCACTTTTCAGAGTCAGTTAACTGGATGATCTTTTATCAGAATAAAAATATCTTTTTAAAAGTAGCTGAATTTGAAAGCTTCAGGATTGACAGTCAAAGTCAGAGACGGGGGGGGGGGGAAGGGGGGGGGAAGGGAAGACTTGAAAAATGTTACCTTGGATGATTTAACAAAATGTACCTAAGTGACAAAGGGAGCTTAAATCCTACTTTCAAAAGTGATTTAGGCAGTTAGGCACCTTGTAAATCCCAATCAAAGGAGTTAGGTGGATTTGGGCATATAAAACTCACTCATGCACCTTTGAAAATTTCAGCGTAAGTGAGTTAGGTGCCCAAACCTACCTAACCCCTTAGGCACCTTGTAAATCTCAGTCCAAGTGCTTAAGTCACTTTTGAGACTAGGACTTTGACACTTTTGAAAATTTTATCCTTTGCCTGTCCACAGGGCCAGTGCTTTGTTCAGTTAAGTTTTAAGTGACTCAAGTCATAGGGCTTCCACCACTTTCCCTAGGAGAATATTCCCCAATAACAGATCTCAGTCGGATAAAATTATTCCTGATGTCTACTCAAAATCCCCCCCTTCATAATGTCCAGCTATTGATACCCTATAGTGCCACACCAAATAGATTCTTTCCTCTTTGGATATTGCACCTTTCAAGTATTTATAGATGGTTTCACATCCCACTCCACCTTTTCAGCATCACTTTGATTAGTTAAGAATGCTCTCATTGCAAAATGCTCAGGTTTCATTCTCAGATAGCCCTTACATGTATTCCTCCCCCCCCCACCCCCAAATATTTTTACTGATAACTTTTGTTTATTCCCCAGACTGCACCCATTGGTCTCATACCTGCAGACCTGACGCACACACCAGTCCCACTGAAGTCAAAGGACTTTAGCCTTCATAAGGACAGCAGGATCAGGCCTACTGTAGAACAGCATATTTGGCTGTGCCTCACAATGAAGCGAAAGGTAACTATTGTACATGGCAACATCTTAGACTGGCACAGCCTTTAACACAATGCTGTCTCGAGGCCCGATTTTCAGAGGTGCTGAGCACCTGCAGCTCCCACTCTGACCAGATGACATTATGGCTCTGAGCACCTCTGAAAAAAATCAAGTTCTGAATGGCATATCAGTTTCTTTTGAAAACACTCCCCATTCATAAAGGCGTTACTGAACAGCACCTCAGAGATTGCTCATTTAGCAACTTTTTTAAAATGCTATTTTCCAAGCACCAATCCCCCTGCCCCATCATTTACATGGCACAGCTCACATTTCTGATTTGTAAAAAACAAACGGGATAGTAACAGCCCTGGAGGAAATTAAGTTGTCCCAAGTGGCTTTCATGCGGCTAGAGAGAGAGATCAGTAGCGCTAAGAATTACCACTTCTGTTCAGTGAGCCAGCGTATAGCTGATCTCAAATCCTGACTCACATCACAAGTCGAGAGCACCTACAAGCCATCCTCCCTCCCCGCAGGCTGGCATCACCAGCACACCCTTCGCCTGCATGCCGCATGGGGAGCCGGCTCGGGGCAAGCCGCTCGGACCACGAAGAGCCCAGGAATACGGAGGTGCATTGGCGGAGCTGGATGGAGGGGACGTTGCATTTGCACCAGCCTCGACTGTGCCAGCAAATCCCTCCTCTGCATGAGCAGTTCACCCCTCTGGGTTCACCAATGCAATCCCTCTCCAGCTGGCTGTGTTAATTAAATCGTCCCCCAATCAAAACAATTTTACCTGGCAGAGAGCGAAGAGTTAAATCACCCAGCAATAGCAATGCAGCGCCTTCCGGCAGCCTCACACGCTAACAGGTTCAGACCGGCTCCTAGAGAGCTCCCGTGTGAGCGGGGTATTGAGCTGTCACTCATTAAATAGCCGGGCCACTCCCTATCAGAGCCGGGCCTAGGGCTGGACTAGGTGACCTAATCGGTCTTTTCCGGCTCTAATTTCTGTGATGCTGTGGGAGAAAAGAGAGTTTGATTGGCTGGTGGACCAGATAAACGTAATCGAAAGCCAATCGGATTTGGTTTACTGGCTGCTATGGGATCAAGCAGGGTTTTGTTTTCTGGGACGTGCTGCTGGCGGGAGCTCTGGGATCCCATTGTGAAAGCTCTGCTCTCGTGTGACGTGGGGAGTTGGGGTGATTGCCCACTCTGCGATGGAACCATTGCCACCCCCTCTCTCTGGACGCTGGTACAGCAGCTGCCTGCCACATCCTGTCCCTCGGGCTGGCACAAAAGCGATTTCTGTAAAACACATTGTTTGCTTTTGGAATATGCCAAATTGCACCAGGAATCAGGGACTTTCCAAACTCTTTCCAAGATGAGGATCGCTCCAGGGCCCCTGCCAAGGTGTCTATACACCCACCTGCAACGTTTGAAAGTAAACAAATTCAGCACAGTACGCTCCCCATATTTTTCAAGAACCAAATGCAAAATCACTTCATCTCTCTTTGTGTTGCCTCCTTCCTTGGTTAGGAGAAAGAGCTTTTCTTTACAGAGGAAGCCCAAGTAAGATTTCCCAGTTTCTTACCCCCTCCTCCCTGCAAGCATACTTACCCAGTACAAGGGGTTTATCACAGGCAAAGGGGGGGGATTTTTGTGGGGAATCCTTGGTAAAATATTGGCAACAAGTCACAGGTTTAAAAACATACACAGACACCCCAACTAAAGAGAAAGGAACGATCAGCAGCAAAAAATATCCTCCTAGAACTAAGCGCCTGACACACAAAAGCAGAGGGCAAAGAAGGGCATAGCATCAATAAATTACAGACATTACGTAGACCAGTGGTTTTGGCCTGAGAGCCAAAATATTATTTCAAAAGGACGAGGATGCCACACTGAATATTTTAACTATTTATCCTACAGCCCCAATACAAAACTTGTCTTGCCTTATTAGCCTCTTAATATGACTTTTGGAGTTGTTTACCCCTCCACCCACCCACCCACCCATTTGTTAATTTCCAGTTGAATCTTCAGTATTGCCAATCCCAAGAGTTCAAAAGCCATGAGTCAGAGCCCCCCAAATGCATGAGATTGGCCCCAAAATGATATTGTGTTTGCTGGTCTGTCTTTTGGGTTTTGAACCCCCCCGCCGCCCACTCCTAATGTGTGTGGGACAGTCAGAGTTTTGACATCTCTCCCACATGGCCCCTGCTGCAGAAGCCCCAGCTAAAAATCAACATGGGTTTGTATGAAATGCTGTTTGATGATATCAAGCTTCCAGCTTCCCCCCAAACCCCAAAATTCAAAGTCATTCTGTGCCCCTCAGACTAGTAATTAATTGTGCACCCCACATCTGCCCCTCCTACAGCTCCAGGGATTATCCCAACCCACCCCAGGGCTGGAGTTGCAGGGATGGATTGGAGAGGGAGGGAGGGAGACCTACCCATTTTTCACAGGAGATGGGGGAAATGGAGCCAAATACCCTGAGCTGCTGGGATCTTTTTTGCAAGTCCTCCTCTCCTGCTGTGAGAAGGTATTGGGTACTCTCTCCACACACATACACCCCTGCCCAGGGGAACAAGGACAGAATGAAAGCTCTGAGGGCTTCCTGCAGCATCTCTAGTTGGCTGTTCTTGCCCAGGAAGCTCAGGCTAGGAATTGGGGAAGGCAGCGGAATAGGGGGAGTTTTCCTGAAGCAGAGCTCACATTTGCTTGAGGGCTGGAGCTTCTTGTCATGGGAGACTGGCTCCAACAGAGACCAAAATCTCCAGAATTGGCAACAGTGGTTTGGAATGTTACCAGTTACACCATCTTAGCTACGTTCGTATCCATGAGGCACTGTTGATTCAGAATCAAACAAACAAACAAATGGAGCAGCTGGAGCAAGGAAGGAACAGCAGGGACGCTGGGAGGCTGTCAGGAAGATGGTGCCTCCTTCCTCGTCTCCATAGCAATAGTAGGCCTGATTCAAACACTGCCCATTAAAACCCGCAGGACACATTTTCCATTTGGAATCAAATGCACATTTTCTTCTTAAGACAGAAGCCTTCGAATGGCCACATTTTAAAGCCTCAAGAGCTGTAGGTTGGCTGTGCCTGTTGTAAACTAAGGACATAGAGGCACAAGAGAGATAAAAGTGACGCTGGATTTGTCCCAGGCTAAATAAAAATGTGTGAAACTGAAAAAGAGAAAGTTCAGATTCCTAATGGTCAAAGCAGGGCAAGAAGCTGCAGAAAAAGATCTGGGGCCAGCCAAATAAAGGGAGTGTGGGGACTAATGTGGGCTCAGAAGAAAAGATGGGGTTATTTTTTGACATTTTTAAGGGCTAGATCCCCCACTGGCCCTTATATGTCTGTGCAGCCGGGGGAGGGGGGGGGGTAAAGAGCCTCTCCCCATTTTGGGTAGTCTGCCTAAGGACAGGGCAGAAATGCAGTCTCAGGGAAACACATGAATCATCCCCTAACTACTCCCTGGGGGTGCACAGCATTCCAAAGACGCAGCGCCATAACCCCACCCTCCTCTTTCATGCCAGCCAGTGGAGCTGGCCAGCCTCCTTGAGATGGGGAGCATCCTACACCTCCTAAAGGGGTACTGCAGGGTGTTCATTCCCACTGTACACGGGGGAGCTCTGGGAGGCATTCTGTCTCTCTTGGGGAAGAATGTTTCCAGTACTGCCAGTGGGGCAGGGCTACTTTGCACGGCCCCTAATGCAGGGTCATGTCTAAATGGCACAATCAAACCTTACCTTGCAAAAAACAAAACCAACCAACCTGAAAAGGAGAAAACAAATCATAACCCTTCCAGGGAACAACCCAATGAATGCAAATCAACACCAGCCTCTTCCCTCCTTCCATCTGGATGCTGATGAGTGTGATTTACATCCCATAACTGCAATAAGGAGGTTTAAAAAAAAAAAACGACATTACACCTCCCAAATAAAAGCAACAGAATGTAGGCGTGGTGAGCAGACCCATTTATGCACATATCTAGGCCCTGATTTCAGTCAGTTCCACACAGGCTGAACCTTGGGCCTGGCAGTGGGGCTCTATAGGGAACCCAAGTTTGCTCACACATCCCTCTGCTGTATCGAAGCGTTAACACATGTCCTACTGCCAGTTAAAGATTGCGAGGGATGTATGCCAAGGAAATATCCATGAGTATGAGCAGAGAAGTGATAGAAAGAGAACAGATCCAACTCCTGGGTCCCCAATCATCCCATCCTGTGCAAAAACCCACAAATCAGGGGGAGGAAACCTCCACTAGAATCCTTCACTGAGATCACCTCCATATTTTCACATCACAAGTAGGGTTTTATACAAACCTTTCCTTGGAAAAGACATTGGGGCCCCATCCCCAAATCTGGCAAATGCCAGGGCATCTGTACAAATCCATGGGAGACGAGGGCCATCTGCCTGGAGTCCCTGTGCCTCAGCACCAACTCTGGCCTCCAGCAATCCCTTACCCCCTTGGCTCCATGGCAGCATGGCTCCAATGAAGCCATTATACCCGGTACGCCCCCTTGTTTGGCTGGTTCCAAGAGTGGGAGCTGCTGGGAAAGGATAATAAAGCTTGCTGCTGTTGTACCTTTTCTGACTAATTTCCATGCAACTGGAGGTGCATTCTCCATACACCTCTTCAGCTACCCCACTTGAATCTCCATTAACCATGGAGAAGGGTAGGGCCTATGACAAAAGCCAAGCAGTTCTGAATCCATCTCGGAGAGGACAGTGGTGCACATACATATTAGCACTTTGATTTTTAATATGGCAGTGCACCTTTGAAGTTGCTCAGTTCACTTTGCAAGAAGAAATACACTAGAGGCTGGATATATACACAAGAGGTTGTATTTATACACTGTATGGCATATACTGCCACCATTGACTACATAAACAATTGAAAGCAACCATTATATGCCATATACAATAATAATCTCAACTAGTTAGACATCAACTCATGCCATTAGCCAGGACCTACTCAGCCATTAAATATAACGGTTATCACTGCATATTACCAGCGTTTTTACCAGATAATTTCATTAACATAATAAAAATACTTCAATTTGAGTTTTACCTGCACAAGGATCTGGCCCGTATTGCCATTCATTACTCTTGCTCCACCCAGTTTCACTCACTTGGGGGCCATTATCTCTCAGAACAGCTAGACTGTTCCGCCCCCAGGTCTCCAAACTGGAACCTTTCCAGGACATAACAGCTTCTCTCACTTGGAATTTTTAGGGTACAAATGATTTAGGAAAGTCCTTTTCTCATCAGATCATGTTTCATGCAGATACTGATGCAATCATATTATAAATAAGAGTAGTAAGAGAAGAATGAAGAAGAGTAGAAATAGAAGGAAATAAAATTAGGAGGAAAATAGTAGAATAAGTGGTATATTGTTCACATTTGTCAAAATATTCATCATTCTCTGCTGATTAATTTCTACCCCCTTGATATTTTCTCAGTTATTTTTGGAATGCACTGTACCTAGATATCAAACTATTTTTGACACATGAACAGTCATCATTACAGAGTTTCCAATTTTAAAAGGGGCTTTCTTTGCCCAAATCCTGCCTCTGGGTGCATCTCATTCTGACATCTCTTGGATTTTTTTGCCACCAAGTCCTGGTCTTCACTCCCAAACCCTCCACATCTCCCTCTTTCATCAGGCACAGTTAAACACTCCCATCCTCCCTGTCACTCAGACCTTTGACCAAGGCATTCTCTTCAGGCTTGTCTACACAACACCATACTGTGTTGCGTGCCAGAGTGTGAATCTGCAGTTACTTTCCATGCAGTAACATCCTGTGTGGACATTGGTGCAGTGCACTGGAAGTCCTGGAATATGGCTTGGCATTCAAAGCTTTCAAGTAGTAGTAAGCCAGCCGCACTCTGGAACTTTCACTGCTCTGTCACAGTGTCCACACAGGACATTGCTGCATGACAAGCTGGTGCACTGTAGATTCACACCCTAGCTTGCTGCGCCCCAACTCACTGTGTAGACAAGTCCTTTGACGCCATCTCTTGCTGGACTGCACATCCAAGCAGTGTCCCACATTTGGCAATTTTTCCTCAACAACATCTTTAAGACCCAGCCTTTTCTCTCTGCCCACACTGCTAAAACTCTCAACCAAGCCAATGTCATCACCTATTATCCAGACTTCCTGACACCCCCTTCACTTCCCTCACCTCCACTGAAAATACTAGTGGCTAAGATCATCTCCCTGCCCCATCATTCTGATCTTATCCCCTTCCACTGGTTCCCCCTTCTCTCCCACATCCAATACAAGTATCTTGCCCTTACCTTTAAGTCCCTGCACACCTTTGCACCTCCCTATTTATGCACTCTTGTATCTTATTACATCACCTCTCTGCCCCGCTAGTGATACCAGCCTAAATCACCCATTTGTTCATTTTTCTCACAAGCACCTTCATGATTTTCTTCCAGAACGCTGTTCCCAAACTAGACTAAAACATCACCGTCTTCTTCCAAACCCATTCATCCAGCTGAGCACACAGCTGACCTATGCAAATGCACCTCCTTTCTGTGGGCACAGATCCTCAGCTGGTGTATATTGTCATAGCACCAGGATCTGCCTCAGTTCTTCTGACTGTTTGTTACATCCACATATTAATTAAAATTAATTAACTATTAACTATTTTATTACCATAGCCCCTAGGAACCCTGGTCATGGACCAAGACCCCATTGTGCTAGGCACTGTACAAACCGAACAAAAAGACAGTCCCTGCCCTGAGGGGCTTATAATCTAAATATTGGATGGATGGATACTGACAGATAGGGAGGAGTATAAGGAAACAATCTATTATAAGATTTCAGGTTTGTCACTCTGTGTGTCACTCTGAAGCCTAGAACGTCTGTTAAGTCAGCATGAAACGATGGGAGCAACTACAAGCATGGCTGAGGCTCTTTTTGTTCAGAATATCACCAGGTTCAATCATCACTGGGACTTGCAGTCTATTACTGTCCAATTTTTAAGTTCTCAACCATTTTGACTTTACAAATGACACCAATGCAGCAGCAAGGCATGTACCTATGCCAAGCCAAGAGTCCTAGAACATTGTGATATCAGAGGTAATGCAAATAATTGCACCCTCACTCTAGAACTCATTTGCATGCTACAGTGTCATTGGCTGTATGAGGGAGACTGCACAGCTGGTGAATTACAGGCTCAACTGCCACAGTTCTTTGAAACTACTCACACAACACTTTACAAATTGTGACAGCACAGGCTCACAGCTACTGGTCAGCAAGATAGGCAGTGGTCTCCGCACACCACCAGCTTTCCCATTGTCTTGCATTAGTTAGAGGGTATGCTCTTCAGGACAGGGACCATATTTCAGTCCGTGTTTGCAGAGTGCCTAGCACAATGGGACTCTGATCATGCTGGTGTAATAAAATAACGATAACAAATTTGGTGTCAACAACTTTAACAGACTTGCTTTATGCCTCAAACAAAACAATACAATAAATCCATTCAGAAGGCAATAAAATATGCCAGATTGGGATGGGGTGCTCAGCCCACATAAGCCCTGAAGGGGTTAAAGTGGCTAGGTGGACCAATTAGCCACCTTGGCTTCACCTGGAGGAGGAGCCAGGGAGTAATGAAGGTTAATTAAAGAGGAAGCACAGCTGGAAAGGAATAGGGGCCAGTATAAAGCCCACTGGCTGAGAGTAGAAGAGGGCTGCAGAGAGAGGCAGGCTCAGTCACTGGCAGGGTAAAATAGGAAGCAGCCCAGGGACACAGCAGTAAGGGATAGGACTATGACAACCTTGACTGCTAGCTGTAGGGTCCCTGGGCTGGAACCCAGTGTAGAGGACAGACCTGGGTTCCCCTAGCAGCCACTGGGGAAGCTGCACCATTAAGGCACAGTGAGAGGATAGCTGCCTGGGACAGTGGGTCCTGAGAGACAGAGGGTATGTCTACTCTACGAAATTAGGTCGATTTAATATAAGTCGATTTTTTAGAAATCGATTTGATACAGACGATTGTGTGTCTCCCCACTTAAGACCATTAAGTCGGTGGAGTGCATCCACAGTACCGAGGCTAGCGTAGACTTTCGGAGCGTTGCACTGTGGGTAGCTATCCCACAGTTCCCGTAGTCTCCGCCACCCATTGGAATTCTGGGTTGAGCTCCCAATGCCTGATGGGGCAAAAACATTGTCGCGGGTGGTTCTGGGTACATGTCGTCAGGCCCTCCTCCCCCCCCGAAAGCAAGGGCAAAAAATCGTTTCTCGCCTTTTTTCCTGGGTTACCCGTGCAGACGACATACCACGGCAAGCATGGAGCCCGCTCAGCTCACCGTCACCATACGTCTCCCGGGTGCTGTTGGCAGACGCGGTACTGCAGTGCTACACAGCAGCAGCTCCTTGCCTTTGCAAGTTAGCAAAGATGGTTAGCAGCTGTATCGTACCGTCTGCTGCTGTCTTCTGGTTCCTCCTGGCTGGCCTCGGTGAGGTCGGTCAGGGGCACCTGGACATAAATGGGAGTGACTCCAGGTCATTCCCTTCTTTAAGTTTTGTTTAATGGAGATTCAGTCCTGTCTGAAATATCAGGCAAGCCTACCAAAGAACCAGAGAGGCAAACGGCGGCTCCGGGTCAGAGCCCCAAACATCCTGCTTCTATGATGAGCTGCATGCCATTCTAGGGGGTGCCCCTACAACTACCCCACCCCTGTGCTTCTCTCCTCCCCTACCCCTCCCGGGCTACCTTGGCAGTTATCCCCCCATTTGTATGATGAATTAATAAAGAATGCATGAATTTGAAACAATGACTTTATTGCCTCTGCAAGGGGAGATCAAAGCGGGGAGGAGAGGGCGGTTGGCTTACAGGGAAGTAGAGTGAACCAAGGGGTGGGTTTTCATCAAGGAGAAACAAACAGAACTGTCACACCATAGCCTGGCCAGTCATGAAACTGGTTTTCAAAGCTTCTCTGATGCGCAGTGCGCCCTGCTGCGCTCTTCTAACCGCCCTGGTGTCTGGCTGCGCTTAATCATTTAGTCTTTTAGAACGGAGTTCTGATAGCACGGATTCCTCTCCCCATACAGCGATCAGATCCAGTACCTCCTGTTTGGTCCATGCTGGAGCTCTTTTGCGATTCTGGGACTCCATGGTCGCCTGTGATGATGAGCTCTGCATGGTCACCTGTGCTGATCAGCTCGCCACGGTGGCCAAACAGGAAATGAAATTCAAAAGTTCGCGGGGCTTTTCATGTCTACCTGGCCAGTGCATCTGAGTTGAGAGTGCTGTCCAGAGCGGTCACAATGGAGCACTCTGGGATAGCTCCCAGAGGCCAATACCATCGAATTGCGTCCACACTACCCCAAATTCGACCCAGCAGGGTCGATTTCAGCACTAATCCCCTCGTCGGGGAGGAGTACAGAAATCAATTTTAAAAGCCTTTTAAGTCGATAAAAATGGCTTCGTCGTGTGGACGGCTGCAGGGTTAAATCGATCTAACGCTGCTAAATTCGACCTTAACTCGTAGTGTAGACCAGGGCATAGATGCGCACACACCCTGGAAGGGGAAAAGTACAGTGACCTGGCCAGAGGGCCAAGCCACAAAGCAGGAAGAGCTGAGTCCTGAAACTCAAAGTCAGAGTGATGGAGTGCAACCACAGGAAGGGGCAGTGGCCTGGCAGAGCTAATCCCTACATGCAGCCAGTAGGAGGTGCGCCAGCAGTGAGTGCAGCACCTTGTGACAACTGCTTTTTAAAAATTCATCTAAGTGTGAGGTTAAAATCAGGCCAATCTCAGTTGAAACAAACCAAAAAGCGAGTGAGTAAACTGTCAAACCAGCCCTGCATTTGTTAGCAGGATTGCAGCTCTAATATTTGTAGGCAACAATATAAATTTCATTGCATCATCTCCTCTACCAAACAGTAGACTAAGTAATAAATAGATCCGTTCAGTGAGACGCCACATTCAATCACCATTGATATTTGCATGTACATGTTAGAATCTGAACCCAAATCTGGAATTGAATTTCAAAGGTGAGCCCCCATCTCTGGGGCTTACCTGAAACCCCAGGTTCTTGCAACTCTGAACTTCAGGGGATTAATAGTCTTGATCCAGATGCTGATTCTGCCATTTGAGCTAATCTCTAAACAATACACACAGAGTGAAACCCTGTCCCTGTTGAAGTCAATGGCAAAGCTCCCACTGATTTGAGTAAAGCTAGGATTCTACCCACCGCTGGCTAAATTCTTCCTTCAGTTAATCTGGTGTAAACAATTGGGAATTCCACTGATTTCAATGGAGTATTTCCAGATTTACATCAACGTAACTAAGAGCAGAATTTGTCTGTGCAATATGAGACTAATGGTCTTATTGATTATAACAGCAAAGCCCCAGAAACACCCATATCTTAAATCAGGTATGTTCCTGAATCCAAACGTTAAAATCTAGTTCTAGTTTCACAATTATTCCTATAAATATAATACAAATTCATTGCATCATGCATCCATGGAAGGAGGTCATCCTTCAGCCTATTTTATGCATGCCACAGATATTTTTTTTCAGGCAGTATAAAGACATTTTGGCACAAGGCATCAGTTTAACTAAAGTTAAACTTTGATTTAAAAAAAAATCTGATCATTTTTAAAACCTTAGTTAATGCAGTTGAGACATATTTCAAGTCTGAGAGCTTCCAAAAGAAAATTTCAAATAAATGGGAATCTAGCTAAATTGTTATTACCATTTAAACATGAGACTAGGGATTTTCTGATTTATTTAAAACATCCTTAATATTTACCGAGGCAGATTTCAGAGCATATATTTGTAAAACTTGGACAAGTATGCTGTGTCGGTGCCAGGATATTAGAGAAACAAGGTGGGCAAGGTAATACCTTTTATTGGGCCAACTTCTATTGGTGAGAGAGAGGTAGTTCTAAAGTTACCATGGAAACTTCATTCTGCTGTGAAAAAGTCCCCCAGAAAATATCCAAGACATCGCAACATACTGTGGTAAATGGCTAGTGCTATTGTGGTGGGTCCCATGCTTTTCCTTGGTGTGGTGGGTCAGGGCACCACCCCTACCCCTATTCTTGGGCTCCACAAGTGCCCTGGTGGGGGAGAGAGAGGCAAAGGGCCCCAGGATTGCCCCCTACTCTGGTCCCAGCACTTTCAGTTTCATAGGCTTCTTACCCTGTTTCCCCTTAAGCAGGATTTCTCTCGGGCCTCTATGCTGGGGGAGTTCTTCTGTCCTCCTTGGACAGGGTTTCCCTTCCCTTGGTACTCTAATCCTCTGGTCAACACCAGTACATCTCCACACCATGGTCAGCTCTCCTTCCCTCCTCCTGTCTGACTGAAGCAGGGGTTTTCATTTGGTCTTGGGCAGGGCCTTAACTGGCTCCAGGTGTTCTAATTAACCTGTAGTAACCTCTCCTTAGTCTACAGGGAATAAGGCTCTGATCCTGGGGCTTGTGCCCGCCCACTTCCCAGCACCCAATAAGATCACTCTCCTGCTGCCCTCTGGCCCTGCTGTATCACAGTATTCATCTGAAACCTTAACTTGAAAAGGATTCCATTTCTGCATACCCCAGGCAAAAAATAGACAAGTGGGACAAAACTTACATTCCTTGTGCACAAAGTTGCCAGTGTGGTGAAAGAATGCAGAACTGGAGCCATGACAAATAAATGCCTGTATATAATGCAGATAACAGGGATTCAGATAGTAGGGGATGTGTGTGTGGAATAAGACCCTCATTCCAGAAAGCATTTAGACACAAGCTGAATTTTAAGCATTGACCGCAATGAGATTTAAGCATGTGCTTAAATGCTTTCCTGAATCAGGGCCTATATGCTTAGATATTAGATTCCAAAGCAACTGCAAGACAGTCAATATAAAATAAGAGATACTGTAGTCCAACACTACGGAAAAGTGAACTAATTCAGGAAAACCAACATTCACCACCAAGACCAAATTGTTGCCCATTTTTTTGAACCAGAAATGGAACCATTTTGAAGGGTCAGAGGTGTTAACTTTTTTTTTTTTCATTTGTTGTTTTGCATCTCTATATTTCCAGTGCCACAACACTGAGAGTGAATTTATTTCAGTTGTTTTTGTCAACTTTTTTTCTCTGAAAAACATCCAGACGTCAGTAAAAGACTGTCAGAGGCTTGATAAGCTTAAAAGGGGCTTCTCTGAGCAAAGAAAGGGAGGGGATAGTGTTGAGTCTAGACATGATAAGTCAGTAAAAAGCAGACTGGATAATACTGATATATTGTTGCTGTGCTCTAATGCTAGAATCTGGGCAAATAAAAACAAAGACAGAAAAGAGAACTCCAGTGAAATTTGGTGACGGGGTGACAGATGGGGAACCCACAAAGGACAAAATAGGGGCTTGTCTGCACTCATCTCTCTCCACCACAAAATAGTGATCCATTATGGGGAGGGTTATTTAAAAGTTTGATTACTTTAATATTACGACAAAAAGTGGAAACTGGGTTAAATATGAACTTTCTGGCAAGTACGTATAGTACTGTCCGTGGATTTATTACAATATTTTCCCCTGAATGTGGTCAAAAGCACAGAAGTTGACCTTGCATGTCAGTGAGTTTTTCTATGACACTGCTCTGACACAACCCCTGTAGTAGAGACAGCCTGATTTCAGAAACCCAAGTAGACAGCAAGGGGCTGATTACTGTGTATTGCATATGCACATGCTTTTGTACCTTTTAGAACTGGTATGTTAAACACAGCAGACCTGATCCTCCTCACACTAGTTTTATACTGTTGTAACTTCGTAAGTGTCATAAACGCTAACTATTACGGTTATTAACACTTAGCTCAAGTGTGAGAGAATCCTATAGATTCCCAGTCACAAGTCACTCACCCCAGGATACACCAGATAAGATGTTGAATTGAGATCAACCCAATGGATCTGTCTGATAGCAAAATCTGTCCAGTATGGTTTTGCCATTAATAAGAAAATATTTGCAGAAATCCCATAATCTGATTTTAAACAATTCATTTCTGGAAGATGAGCTACTGTATTGTAATGTAAATGAGGACCTAAAAGTTTTCTTAGGGAGATACCAATAAAATGTGGCCTATCCTGTCTCACTGAGGATCCTTATGTTTCAGACCCTCTGGAGAAATGGGAGATGGTGCCAATGCTTGTATGCCAACCTGTAATCAACATGGGAAGGACACACCCTTGCATGCACAATGGCTACATGAGTGAGAAATCTCACCAATGTCTAAATGCCACCCCACAGGATAAGCTAGACAATTCACAGAAATCTGGGACTTCTTCCTCGGCCATATAAAGTCTACTGAAGATGATACAACAAGAGGCATCACCACAAAGTGGCAAATAGTTACATATCCACACACTAAAATGGTGGTTCCTATGCATGCCGGTGCCAACTGTTCCCTCTAGTTTTACAGCAGACCCTTGGTCACTGTATATTATAGTTAAGGCTGCAAAACAGCTTCCATTATAACCATCTGTTTGCATAACTTCTCAAACATTCACCTTTTGGGCTGATACTTTTCATGTGTGCCTATGACCCAGATTATTTTTTAAGATTGAGCAAAATATTTAACATTTTTGTGTTCAATAAGAGTGAAAATCTTTTTTCCCCTTTGTAAAGAAGTTTCTAAGAACAGAATGAAGCTGGGCATGAAAATATACTTCACTGAGGACAAGAGTCTTTGCTTTGGTGTGAAAGACATCAGTTTGTTTTTCATAGAGTGATGAGCCTTGGAAAACTGCAGCTGAGCACATGCAACAGAAAATTTTCGTTATGTTGTGTGCACACCATTAGACCTGCGCTGTGCATGAATATACATCTGGGATGAACACACTTTCCATTTAGAGTCCAAGGCAGTTTGCAGGGTTGGCCAGATGTTATTGCTGCACTTCAATTTACATTGTGTTCATCAGATACCTATCACCTTGGTATCTAGCCTACCCTTCCACAGAAGCAATTAAGAAACAGGATAAGGCATTTGATGCACACATGCCAGTTCTGCAGGACCTGTTTTGCTCACAGTGCTTGGCCAGGAGACATTAAATGAAGATGTTAAGTGACCATGAGACTCCCCTATTTGCCCAGCTCTCTGGTTTATGTTCAGAATGTTTGTTTCTGGACTGATCAAAGGCCTGATAGATCCTGCCTTGCTCCCCTCTTCCAGCAACTAATCGCATGCCATTTCTGCACAAGAAAGTGGAACTAATATAATGACATCTGTTTAGAAACGGATGTCATTAAATTGTTGCAACCCCTTTGTGTGGGACTCCTGTTTTGGTTTAAGGGTGCCTTATATAGCCTTAGCATAAATATGTAAGGAATAGACTTAAGCTAAATCAGTATAAAACACTCAAGCTGAAACAATTGTCTACACAAAAGAGTTGCACCAATTTAACTAAGTCTGTTTCTAAATAACAGCAACGAGGATGACAACATGAAAGTGCTTTAAAAATAGTCTAACATTACAGCACTACTACTATAGTATACCACAATGGAATCCTGATGAATCTGATGATCGTTTGTTTGGCATGTTTCAGGCTCCATGCCGCACCCCTCTGGCTTGAAGTGGTTTCCATTATATACAGGGTTTACAGTTTGGTTCAATGGCTCTGAGCACCCCCACTATACAAACTGTTCCAGCGCCTCTGCACAGGGGGTTCTAGAAATGTATTCCACTGCCTTACCTGAACTAGGAAATTGCTCTCTGCAGCCTTTGGGGGCTTACGGGACTTCAAGGCTACAGAATACTCAAAAAGGCAAAACAGCAGCAACAAAACAAAAGCCCCACTTCCATCAGCAACGGGCTGAAGATCGTACCTCATCTTATCGGATACATTCCTGGCCACAGTGATACATTTAGCAACCTCTGATCTTGATTGTTGCAATTTATATTTAGAAATGAAACTACACTCCCAAAAAAGGCTTCTGATACCAAACACATCAGCCCATCTGTTTAGCAACACTATCAGCATGAACACATCATTCCAGTGCTCTGCTCTCTTCACTGATTCCTCATTGAATGCAGACTACAGTACAAGATCTGTCTTACTATTCAAAACCTTCCATGGGACTGGCCCATGAGATCACCATCTATTATGAGCTTCCATAATAGCTATGTTCCATTAGCACAATGAAACTGCGGAGGCTTTGTGACTATAGGAGACAGAACTTTCACAGCAGATGGACCTAAACTGTGGAACTCATTCCTGGAGGAGATAATGACCATGGGCCCAACCACTTTCAGAACTAAATAACCCCCCCATTTTTTAACTTAGCCCTCTCAATCACAGGTGCAGGGATTCTGGGGGTATGGCAGCACCCTCTGGCTTGAAGTCCTTTCCATCTTATACAGGGTGTTCACTTTGGTTCAATGGCTCTCAGCACCCCAACTATACAAATTGTTCCAGCATCACTATTGTCAATAAGTGCTTCAAACTCACACAAACGCACACTACGGGCTGGGACAGACAGTTATATCTTTTTAAATACTTGATGTGTCTAGATTAGATCTGGTTGAGAAATTATTTTTTCTCCATGAAAAATCGATGTAAACTAACATTTCACTTGAATCAAATTTCATTTTAATGTTTCCAAATTTTTATCAAAAACCCAGAAATTGTAGATGAAAGCAGATTTTTCAAAACTATCTGTTTAATCAAAAAGCTATTTTCCATTTAAAAATAAACACAACATTCTGATGGGAAAATTGTGGCCAGATTTAGTCCAGACACAACAGTGATGGGAGCCGTGTAAGGGAGATGAATTCAGGTACCAACAGACCTTCATTGTTAGTCAGTGAACCAGGGTAATTCTAGGGAGAAAACTTAGTAAGCAAAGATTGTTTAACCCACTAAAATGTCGAGTACATCTAAAATGCATCTTGCACTTCTTATGTGCTAATATCTGTAGTCAGCCAAACCTCAGCTTGGGCTCGAACCATAGTGTCTTTGAGTGTCTTGCCCCAGGTTCCCTACAGGAGCCTCACTTCTGGACAACTGCACTGTTCCCAGTGCAACTGTACTGTTCTGCTCAGTCTTGGGCCTTTTTAGAGCCCAATGTACAGTCTCTAGCCCCTAATGGTTCTTCTCAGGAAACGCCATAGGTCACTGGCTGGAAGCAGCCCTCCAGGGTTTTTGCTCATGCCAAGCAAAGTAGCATCTGCCTGCCTCAGATGAGGGGCAGTTGAAGGAAAAGGTTAGCAACTGCCTCAGGCTGAGCTCCCCTTGTTACTGGAGCTCACTAGCAGCTCCCCTGTTCCTAGAAAAATTCTCTTGTACCCTTCTGCTCTGTGGCTAGTCTCATCCTTTATGTTCTCCTTCTCCAGGTGGAGAATCTTCTGCAAGTGCTCTTAATTGGTGCTGACTGAGTGCAGGAATGCTCATTAGTCTTTCCACCAGAGGGACGCGGGCAGTTCCCATCAGAATATCATACAATATTTGCAACCAAATCTGATGAAAAAATACATTACACACCACACAGTACCCCGAAAACAATGTTGTAGATGTTTGAAACACAGACTTTGTTTATACTTTTGTAAACTCAGATTTATCTGAAATAAACAAAAATAATCCATCAGAATTTAACAGTGGTTTCTTGCATTTTATTTTGTCTTCTGTTTCAGATCTTTCAAAAATGTATTAATTTCCATTTTTCAAACCTAATACACATTAGCCTCTTTGAAAAAACTTATTTCCAGGTCACACCTCATAATTGCTTACGGGGCATACTGTATTTATTTCATGTTAGCAAAATCATTCAGTAACTTGCCTCTACTGCCACTAGAGGTCAGGCAGTACCATCAGCAGGAAGACGGTGCTATCTGCACAAAGTGGAAATAGTCTATAAGAGCCTCAGATTTATGGAACTGATTCTTCTCACTACACCAAGTCACTTTCACCTGTGAAAAGAGAGCCAGCTCCTCACTCCCATGCAGCTGGGTTGAACTGGTCCATCAGACGGAATAGCCTCACAGTGGGTTTAGCATGCCACTGGAGAATTCCTTTGGTAGGGTGACCAGATATCCTGATTTTATAGGGACGGTCCAGATATTTGGGGCTTTGTCTTATATAGGCACCTATTACCCCCCCACCACCATCCTGATTTTTCACACTTGCTGTCTGGTCACCCTATCCTTTGGTATGGCAGAATCCCTGGGTAGTGTAGAGCCAGCACAACAGCTCTCTGCTACCACCCCAGCACGGCACCAAGGATAGAGAACACTGCTTCAGGGGGCAGCCAGGGTAGTTGAGCACAGCCAAAGCACTACTACACTCTGGCAATTCCCTGCTGCTGGACTAGCCCCTTGGAGTCATTGCAGCCCAGCACAAATTAGAGCAGCTCAGCTGGTCCCAGGATTGGGGGGAGAGTGATGGTTGCTTCAAACATCTCTGTCCCTCTTCCCTGGGATTTGCACCAAACAAAACTTGGCCAGATCTGAGGATTGCATGCAGTGAGCAACACATTGGGGTAAAATGCTGCCATTCATATCTGATAGCATTTTACACCCATTATGAACTAACTTTGAACTGGAGAAAAATGACAAAGGGGCAGGGTAATGGAGAATCGACCCCCAAACCTGATTATATGATAATGTTGCATTTTAAAATGGTAATGCTCAAAAGTCAACTTTTATCATAAGATCATTAACTCAGACTCATTTTACCTCCTCCATTTTGGCATCAGCAGGGCCGGCTCTAGGTTTTTTGCTGCCCCAAGCAAAAAAAAATTTGGCTGCCTTCCCCCCCACTGCACCCTCCTGCCGCCCTGGGCCCCGGGTCACTGGTAACTGGCTCCCAGGGCGGGTCATTCAGCAGGAATTTTGGATGTGCACAGAACACAGACAGGATTGGTTCCCATATGGTTACAGAACTGCAGTAAAGTGGAACAATTTTCAGCTTGTGTGATTGAAGGCTATCTGGATGCATATTATAAGACTGTCCTACATAAATGAGGAAAAGTTGAGGTGCCTTTATTATTCTTTTGTTCCATTCTTTGTTTCTATGGGGAATTTGCCAATGCAATATCACTGTCTTCCTTTTAAACAAATAAAACTAAAACTTAAATAATAATAATAATAATAATAATAAAATCAATGGCTGTTGAAAATAGCAATTCCAGTCCTAATAACCACTGGGAAGCATTTCTTGCTCAATTTATTCTACTTTTTCCTACAGCAAGTTACAGTGGATCAGTATATTTGATTTGGGAGAAATGAAGTAACAGCTGCCCAAATTGAGCTTGAGCACTCCTGAATTTTGAGGGTGTTCAAATCTGGAAGGCCGGTGCTGGATTCCCTTTCTGAATATTAGCTAAATCTGGAAAAGAAAAGTCAATTTCTGCTTCCATGGCTCAGAAGTGTAAATCCTCCTACGTGCCTGGTACTGTATCTAAAGCTGCCCAGTCTAGTAGAGCCTCCCCTCCCTTACTTTTCATTTTAAATTCTAGTGGGATCCACGTACCTGCCTTGCTAGGCTTCAGATAGAGAGGTGCAATGTCCATTTAGTCCACCCAATTCTTTCTTTGGGGGAGAGCCCAGGGCTGGGGTGGCAGGAGGGGCGGGGGGGAAAGAGCCCAGGGCTGGGGTAGCAGGAGGTGCAGGTGGGGGCCAGAGCTGGGGCGGCAGGGAGTGCGGGTGCAGGGGGGGGAGAAGAGCCCAGGCTGGGGTGGCAGGAGATGCGGGTGGAGGGAGAGCCCAGGGCTGAAGCGGCAGGCGGTGCGGGTGGGGAGAGAGCCCAGGGCTGAGGCGGCAGGAGGTGCGGGTGGGGGGGGAGAGCCCAGGGCTGGGGCAGCAGGGGGTGCGGGTGGGGGCCAGGGCTGGGGTGGCAGGAGATGCGGGTGGGGGGAGAGCCCAGGGCTGGGGCAGCAGGGGGTGCAGGTGGGGGCCAGAGCTGGGGCAGCAGGGGGTGTGGGCGGGGGAGAGTCCAGGGCTGGGGCAACACAGGGGTGCGGGGGGAGCCCAGGGCTGGGGTGGGGGGCGGCAGAAAACCTAGAGTTGGCTCTGTCCCTACCATTCACAGCAAGCTGCAGCATGAGGTTTCAGTTCTACACTCCTTCCCCCTCCCTTTCCTGTTAATTGCGGCCAAGGGAATGCTGGGAAATGTAGTTCTTTCCCTGCTCCAGGGCTGGCTGCGCACAATATTTTACAATTCTGCAAAATTCTGCAAATTTTATTTGTCAAAATAACACTACATAATCATACCAGTTTCAATTATTTTGCTAATATATTTCAAAATACCTGTCAGCAAGTATACCTGCAATAATACAGACACACAGAAAAATTCCCACAGGAGTAGAGAGTTAAAGAAACCCCTATGACAACCCAGTTTCTGTTTCTCTGCCCTCTTCCTACCCCCACCCAGAGCTCAGCCGAGGGGCCAGACACACACAATCCCTCCCCCCAGAGCCCAGCCACAGTGCCCCCCCAGCCAATACACCCAAACCCCCTCCCCCCAGAGCAGTTGCAGGGCCCCGCTGGCCCAGATACCTGCACTCCCTTCCCCCCAGAGCCTAGCCGCAGGGACCCCTAGCCCAGATACCTGCACCTCCTCCCCCCCAGAGCCCAGACACCTGTCCACCTCCCCCCCAGAGCCCAGGGATCCAGAGGGAGAAACAGCCTGATGCTTGGTCCCAGGTTTGCATGGAGTTTCCTGCGCACTGCTGTCTCCTTCCCTCAGGGTGTGCAGGAACTGCAGCTGCCAGGAACCCTCTAGCTCCCTCCCCCTCCCCCTGGCAGTGTCTTCTATGTGCAAGCCGGGCTCTGCCGAATTCAGCAGCCCCTAGGGGCAGCCAGCAGCACTGCAGCCCATTTCTGTAGGGGAAAGGAAATTCTGCACGCACAAAGTTAATTTCTGCAAAATTCTGCATTGTGCAGTGGTGCAGAATACCCCCAGGAGTAAAGCAGATCTGAGACACTGATGTTTGTTCACACTGGCGTTTATCCAGATTACCCTTCCTCTGTGCAGAGATGCCAACGTTTTCTGATGGAGTTAGGAGCAAAATTTTAGATTCTGTATCTGGCATAGGGTATCTAGTCAGTCCTTTGTTCATCAGATTCTAAAGAAGAGGGAACTGGAGGCCTGCATCATGGATTAAAATTCAGTTTACTGTTATCATAGACTTGATATTTAGACCTAACCATTGTGATCATCTAGACTATGTCTACACTACAGACTTCTGCCAGCATAGCTATGTCAATCAGAGATGTTAAGAGGTGAGATTCCTGACTGACATAGCTATGCCAGTAGAAATCTCTAGTGGAGATGCAGATTATACCAGGAAAGCTGTACTTTTATCAGTATAGCTTGTTTTACTCATGGAGGGTGGTTTGACGCTCCTGATATAAAGTACAGCTTTGCCGTTATAGCTGCATCCACACTAGGAGTGCTTTGCTGGTAGTATACCAGTATTCTAATACCAAAAGTGCTCCTAGTGTAGACACGTCTCTAAGTCTCTCCTCCTGCATACTGCAGGCCAGAGATTTCATGCTGTCTATTGCTGAACTTAGCCCACCATGCTCTAGTTCAATTACTAGATCTCTTTTTGAAAGTCATCCAGTTCTGATTTAAAGACTTTAAGTGATGGAGAATCCACCACATCCCTTGGTAAGTTTTGATTAGCTACACTTCCAGTTAAAAATGTACTTATTTCCAGTGTGAACTTTACAGATTCCAACTTCCAGACCCTGGATCTTGTTATGCCTTTGTCTGCTAGACTAAAGAGTCTTCTAGTATCAGATGTCTTCTCCCCATTGTTGTAGGTGATAAGACTGTGATCATGTTGCCTTTTAACCTATGTATTTTTTCCCCTATTACTTCATCTGGCCTAGCAGATTTTAGTAGCTGGGAAGTTTCCTACTGTATTACCAGTTTGATCATTTTAAAATCCAGGTATACTCAGAGACCAAACTGACAGTACTTCAGTGTGTATTATAATTGTTTAATCTGGAGTCACTGAGACAAACATAGAACCCCATGACACCACTTTTACAGTCACCTTTCAAAGTGACTTTAACATTAAACAGCTACATGAGCATTGCTCCTCATCCGTCTTATACTACATCATAAAAGAACCTTGGAGCTTTTCTGAAGGACACAATTTATGTATGTTAGTGGTTGATGATGTTACCAACTTTTCGTCACAAGTTGTCTGGATTTGAGCCAGTTACATAAACAGTAATTTTTCTTGGTCCAAGGACCAGTTGAATAACAAGCACAACTAGTCCTTGCTGACAGACAAGTGGCTGATAGACAGTTTGTTCTCAGGGAGAAGGGGGATTTTTCACTCTAGAAAGTGTGAAATCAAACTCCCAGATTTTCTGCATGAAAAGGAAGCCCTTTTAAAAAGATGGAGATATCTTTCCTAAGAGAAAACTCATAATGGAAAGGTCACTTTGTTCTGTGAATGGTGATGTGAGAGAATGAGCAGGCTGCAGAGGAAAACATTGAAAAATTGGAAGAAAAACAAAAGGGCCAGACTGCATTTATCCTCATGTGAGGGTGAAAGGAGACAGCCTGCCTTTCAGCCTCTACACAGCCCTGCTCTGTAGGCAGATGTAATCCCTGTTCTTATGCTCAGGGAGCACAAAGACTGCTTGAGGCTATCACCAACAGCAATGTGAGGCTCCACACAGGAAAAGGAAAGAGGGGGGATGACTTTTCTCTAACAAAGGAATCTCATCTTTCTAGCCCTAGTGATTAGCAAGATATTGGACCTTAAAGTCACATCATTCTGAACTCCAAATCCTGCCTTTTAGACTCTGCTGCAAATCTGACTTGACTTTAGCAGTTGCTGTTCCAAAAATCAGAAATGTCAGGCTAGAAGGGCCATTGAGAGATCATCATGTCCAGCCCTTTTGCTGTGGCAGGACCAAGTAACCTTAGAGCATCCCTGACGGGTGTTTGTCCAACCTGTTCTTACAAACTCCCAGTGATGGAATTCCATAACCTCCCTTGGAAGCCTATTCCAGAGCTTAACCACCCTTATAGTTAGAAACATTTTCCTAATATCAAACCTAAATCTCTCCTGCTGCAGATTAAGCCCATTACTTCTTCTCCGACCTTCAGTGGCCATGGAGAACAATTGGTAAATATCCTCTTTATAACAGCCTTTAACACATTTGAAGACTTATCAAGTCCCCCCTCGGTCTTCTCTTCTCAACACTAACAATGCCCAGTTTTTTAATCTTTTGTCATAGGTCAGGCTTTCTAACCCTTTTATCATTTTAGTTGCTCTCCTCTGGACTCTCCAGTTTGTCCACATCTTTCCTACAGTGTGGAGCCTAGACTTGGACACAGTACTCCAGGTGAGGCTGCACGAGTGCCTAGTAGAATGTGCCAATTACCTCCCATGTCTTACATACAACACTCCTGTTAATACACCCCAGAATGATATTAGCCTTTTTCACGGCTGCATCACGGTGTTCACTCGTTCAATTTGTGACCCACTATAACCCCAGATCCTTTTCAGCTGTACAACTACCTAGCCAGTTATTCCCCATTTTGTAATTATGCATTTGATTTTTCCTTCCTAAGTAAAGTATATTGCACTTTTTTTTATTGAATTTCATGTTGAATTTAGACTAGTTCTCCAATTTGTCAAAGTTATTTTGAATTATAATCCTGTCCTCCAAAGTGCTTGCAACCGCTCCCAGTTTGGTGCCATCTGCAAAATTTATAGGCATACTCTACAGTCCATTGTCCAACTAATTAATGAAAATATTGAATAGTATTGGGCTCAGGACTGATTCCTGTAGGGCCCCTCTAAATAAGCCCTCCCAGCTTAATAGCAAACCATTAATAACTATGCTTTGAATACGGTCTTTCAACCAGTTGTGCACCCACCTCATAGTAATTCCATCTAGACCATATTTCCCCAGCTTGCTTATGAGAATGTCATCTGGGACTGTGTCAAAAGCCTTACTAAAATTACACACTAGGCCAGTAACCCTGTCAAAGAAGGAAATTAGGTTGGCTTGGCATGATTTTTCTTCTTGACAAATCCATGCTGGCTATTCCTTATAACCCCATTATCCTCCAAGTGCATACAAACAAACTGATTGTTTAATTTGTTCCAATATATTTTCAGGTATCAAAGTTAGACTGACTGGTCTATAATTCCCCAGGTCCTTTTCGTTCCTCTTTTTAAACATTGCCCTTTTCCAGTCTTCTGGGACTTCATCAATCCCCCAGTAGCTCTCAAAGATAATTGCTAACAGTTTTGAGATTGCTTCAGCTAGTTCCTTAAGTACCATAGGATTAATTTCCTCAGGCCCTGCCAATTTGAATACATCTAAATATTCTTTCACCTATTCTTTCCCTATTTTGGCTTGTGTTCCTTCCCACTTGTTGTTAATATTAACTGTGTTGAGTATCTGGTCACCATTAACCTTTTTAGTGAAGACTGAAGCAAAATAGGCATTAAACATCTCAGCTTCTTGATACCATCAGACAGTCATTAGGTCTCCTTCCCCACTAAACAGAGGACGAACACTGTCATTCTTCTTTCTCTTGCTTCTAATGTATTTAAAGAATCTCTTCTTATTGCCTTTTATGCCTCTTGCTAGGTGTAACTCATTTTGTGAGTTAGCCTTTCTGATTTTGTTCCTACACGCTTGTGCTATTCTTTTGTATTCCTCCTTAGCAATTTGTCTATGTTTCCACTTTCTGTAAGATTCTTTTAGGATCTCCAGATCATTAAAAAGCTCCTGATGGAGCCATATTGGCTTCTTATTATGCTTCCTATCTTTCCTTTGTGTTGGGATAGTTTGCTGTTGTGCCCTTAAAATTGTCTCCTTGAGAAACTGCCAGCTCTCCTGCACTCCTTTCTCTTAGATTGTGTTCCCATGGGACCTTGCCTACCAGTTCTGTAACCTTGATAAAGTCTGGGGTGGTTTTTTTTTTAAACTTTATTGTCCTTATTCTACTGCTCTCACTCCTCCCTTTCCTTAGAAATAATGAAATTTGTCATTTCATGGTCACTTTCACCCAAGTTGCTTTCCACCTTTAGATTCACTAGCAATTCCTCCCTGTTGGACAGAATCAAGTCTAAAATGGCTGTCCCTCTGCTTACTTCCTGCACTTTCTGCAACAAAAAGTTATTCCTCCTAATACATTCCAAGAACTTATTAGAAATTTTATGTTTTGCTGCAGTGGCATAACTAGGACTTGAAATTTGGGTGGGCCCTGACTTTCAGGTGGGCGGGCAATGACAGGCTGTGCCTACCATCCAAATTTCCACTCCTACCTATGGCACTGGCCTGTAGGTAGGGGGCTGGCAGCCAGGGGAAGGGAAGGGAGCCAGGCAGAGGTGAGTATAGAAGCAGGGAAGGGGGCGGGTAGGAATAGGCCAGGCACGTGTGTGTCCAAGACTTCCCTTTGCCATGTGCTGCTGTATGGGGGGGAGGCAAATTAACCCACCACCACCCAAAACAAAAACCAGCCACTTTTTATTGATATTTTGCAAACTTTGGGAACCTACAAGGAGAAATCTACAGCTCAAATTACATTGCAGCACCGACCGTTTTGCAGGGTGAGAGTGGATAGTATCAAACTTTCGGTGCCACTTACTTGGTGGCTCCCCCCACGGTGGGGGGGGGGGCAGTGACACAATGACTGCAGTCCCGGGGAGAGCTGTGGAGCAGCCCAGGCGAGCGGAGTGCACCAGCGAGCCGGGGAGAGAAAGAGAGAGAGAGAGAGGGACAGACGGGGCTTCTCCTCCAGCCAGGACGCTTGGCCCCTCCCGCTGTACTGTGCCGCTGCCTGCTGGGAGGGCTCCATGCTGCTCCCACCCCACCCAACTGCAGGTGAATTGAAAGTCATCGGCGGGGATGGAAGGATGCAGGCTGCCAGGTGTCCCCTGCTCAAATTTGGGTGGGCCTGGATGCTAAGTGGGTGGGCCACGGCCCACCCAGGCCCACCTGTGGCTACGCCCGTTTTGCTGTATTACTTTTCCAACAGATGCGTCAGTAGTTAACGTCCCCCGTTACTCAATGGGGAAACCTGGTTAGACCTAGAATCAATGCATTATTGGCATTAATGGCATTCATCTTTGGTTTTTGCAGATCATGAGACTATTTACTTCAGTTCTAGCAGAACTGAATAGTCATGGGGAAAGCAAGATGATAATAAGGATGACCTGACATTAAAGTGCAGGTGTCACTTAAATGTATTAAGATTGAGTCCTGTTGACATTAAAAGCAGTTCCTGTGTCCATAATTAAGAAAATGTGTAGCTGCCCAATGAATTGAAGTGAAGTGGACTTGGAAGAAAAAAAAGATAGCGAGTTCCACTTATTTCCACATTTTAATGAATCTGTAAGAGTCCAATGGATCTGTTTATGACAGGAGCAGCAGCAACATAGAACTCAAATGGGCTCTCAGACTTTGCTGAAAGAGAATCTCAAGCAGGGGACAAATTCTAACTTTTCTGTAAGTTTTGTAAAAATATGTACACTTTCCAGAACTGACATTCAACAACCAAAACACTAAAACATGCTGATCTAATAAGTGTGTTGATATTCATGTTTGAAGGTCCAATATTTGGTGACTTACCAAGGCAGAGAAACTCTTTGGCAGGACTAGTACAAATGCCTTTGTCTATAGACTTTTGCAAGCACTGGTCCTGAAGCAATGATCAGAAAGAAATTGCAAAGGTTTCTGAGTCCCAGAACCACCATCCACCTCCTCCTACCCAGGAGCACTCACAGGCACCCACAGCCATGACCCTCAACACTAGTGCTCGCCTGCAACCAGAACCATTCACCAAGAATACCTGTTGGCACCCAGGGCCAGCACTTGTGGAGATATATATCTCCTCAATATATGTTCCATTCTATATGCATCCGAAGAAGTGGGCTGTAGCCCACGAAAGCTTATGCTCTAATAAATTTGTTAGTCTCTAAGGTGCCACAAGTACTCCTGTTCTTTTTGCGGATACAGACTAACACGGCTGCTACTCTGAAACCTAGCACAAGTTACTAGATCACAGGCCCTGGCTCTCATGGGAGACTTTAATCACCCTGATATCTGCTGGGAGAGCAATATAGCGGTGCACAGACAATCCAGGAAGTTTCTGGAAAGTGTAGGGGACAATTTCCTGGTGCAAGTGCTGGAGGAACCAACTAGGGGCAGAGCTCTTCTAGACCTGCTGCTCACAAACCGGGAAGAATTAGTAGGGGAAGCAAAAGTGGATGGGAACCTGGGAGGCAGTGACCATGAGATGGTCGAGTTCAGGATCCTGACACAAGGAAGAAAGGAGAGCAGCAGAATACGGACCCTGGACTTCAGAAAAGCAGACTTTGACTCCCTCAGGGAACTGATGGGCAGAATCCCCTGGGAGAATAACATGAGGGGGAAAGGAGTCCAGGAGAGCTGGCTGTATTTTAAAGAATCCTTATTGAGGTTGCAGGAAAAAACCATCCCGATGTGTAGAAAGAATAGTAAATATGGCAGGCAACCAGCTTGGCTAAACAGTGAAATCCTTGCTGATCTTAAACGCAAAAAAGAAGCTTACAAGAAGTGGAAGATTGGACAAATGACCAGGGAGGAGTATAAAAATATTGCTCAGACATGCAGGAGTGAAATCAGGAAGGCCAAATCACACTTGGAGTTGCAGCTAGCAAGAGATGTTAAGAGTAACAAGAAGGGTTTCTTCAGGTATGTTAGCAACAAGAAGAAGGTCAAGGAAAATGTGGGCCCCTTCCTGAATGGGGGAGGCAACCTAGTGACAGAGGACTGGAAAAAACTAATGTACTCAATGCTATTTTTGCCTCTGTCTTCACGAACAAGGTCAGCTCCCAGACTGCTGCACTGGGCAGCACAGTATGGGGAGAAGGTGACCAGCCCTCTGTGGAGAAAGAAGTGGTTCGGGACTATTTAGAAAAACTGGACGAGCACAAGTCCATGGGGCCGGATGCGCTGCATCCGAGGCTGCTAAAGGAGTTGGCGGATGTGATTGCAGAGCCATTGGCCATTATCTTTGAAAACTCATGGCAATCGGGGGAGGTCCCGGATGACTGGAAAAAGGCTAATGTAGTGCCCTCTTTAAAAAAGGGAAGAAGGAGGATCCGGGGAACTACAGGCCAGTCAGCCTCACCTCAGTCCCTGGAAAAATCATGGAGCAGGTCCTCAAGGAATCAATTCTGAAGCACTTAGAGGAGAGGAAAGTGATCAGGAACAGTCAGCATGGATTCACCAAGGGCAAGTCATGCCTGACTAACCTAATTGCCTTCTATGAGGAGATAACTGGGTCTGTGGATGAGGGGAAAGCAGTGGATGTGTTATTCCTTGACTTTAGCAAAGCTTTTGATACGGTCTCCCACAGTATTCTTGCCAGCAAGTTAAAGAAGTATGGGCTGGATGAATGGACTATAAGGTGGATAGAAAGCTGGCTAGATCGTCGGGCTCAACGGGTAGTGATCAACGGCTCCATGTCTAGTTGGCAGCCAGTTTCAAGCGGAGTGCCCTAAGGGTCAGTCCTGGGGCCAGTTTTGTTCAATATCTTCATTAATGATCTGGAGGATGGTGTGGACTGCACTCTCAGCTAGTTTGCAGATGACACTAAACTGGGAGGAGTGGTAGATACGCTGGAGGGTAGGGATAGGATACAGAGGGACCTAGACAAATTAGAGCATTGGGCCAAAAGAAACCTGATGAGGTTCAACAAGGACAAGTGCAGAGTCCTGCACTTAGGATGGAAGAATCCCATTCACTGTTACAGATTAGGGACCGAGTGGCTAGGCAGCAGTTCTGCAGAAAAGGACCTAGGGGTTACCGTGGACGAGAAGCTGGATATGAGTCAACAGTGTGCCCTTGTTGCCAAGAAGGCTAACGGCATTTTGGGCTGTATAAGTAGGGGCATTGCCAGCAGATCGAGGGACGTGATCGTTCCCCTCTATTCGACATTGGTGAGGCCTCACCTGGAGTACTGTGTCCAGTTTTGGGCCCCACACTACAAGAAGGATGTGGAAAAATTGGAAAGAGTCCAGCGGAGGGCAACAAAAATGATTAGGGGGCTGGAGCACATGAGTTATGAGGAGAGGCTGAGGGAACTGGGATTATTTAGTCTGCAGAAGAGAAGAATGAGGGGCGATTTGATAGCTGCTTTCAACTACCTGAAAGGGGGTTCCAAAGAGGATGGATCTAGACTGTTCTCAGTGGTAGCAGATGACAGAACAAGGAGTAATGGTCTCAAGTTGCAGTGGGGGAGGTTTAGATTGGATATTAGGAAAAACTTTTTCACTAGGAGGGTGGTGAAGCACTGGAATGGGTTACCTAGGGAGGTGGTGGAATCTCCTTCCTTAGAGGTTTTTAAGGTCAGTCTTGACAAAGCCCTGGCTGGGATGATTTAGTTGGGATTAGGTCCTGCTTTGAGCAGGGGGTTGGACTAGATGACCTCCTGAGGTCCCTTCCAACCCTGATATTCTATGATTATTAAGGCAAAACACTCAGCAAGTAGTAATCAATTACTTACAAGAGGGAAGCTCGTTAGGATGATCTCATCACAGTCACCTCCAGCACCAGACAATACAGCTTCAATCTCCCTTTGTTACACAAATTTATACATAACTTTTTGTTACCTTTTCTTATACCTATGTATTAGTCTCTCATTTCTATGTTAACTATCTTCCCCTGTCAGTACAGGTTTAGTGTTAGTTCAGACGGGTCTTTTCTACCCTTTTAGTTACTTTCTCTTTTCTTGGTCTCACAAACATGATTAATCTGCAATTTCTTACACATACACAGTTCTACTTATGCTTAAGCTATTAAATATTATCAAAACAGACTTTTAAAATCCACTGCAGGCGTCTGTCAGGCCTAAATATGTGTTTGCTCCCAACATTGGGGATGGCGTTAAGAGATACTTTGCTTATGGAGAGGCCAGACTTAGTCTCTCAGTTTATACGGAAAAACCAAGATCCTCACCTTGGGTCTGATGTTGGCATCCACTGAAGTCAATGACAAAACTCCCATTGAATTCAGTGGTGCATGATTAAGCCCCAGGGGACAGATCCTGCTCCTATTGACTTTTCTAGGAGCTGGAACAGGCCCCGTGTGTAGGCACTGACTTTTCCATGGCACATTTCGCCTGAGAGATTAATCCTAGCAACTTGGGCAAATTCCAGTTTGGATAACCATAGTCTGCCTCCAAGTTTCAGTGCGTACAGAAGTCTTCTTAATTCCTGCCCTAAACTATTCTATAGTGGTTTTTTTGCATATGTTGTCACCCCTCTACAAAGCAGTAGCAGATGTCTGGGCTTTGCAGACCAGCTTCCCACTGGAGGACATAGAGTCTGGGTGTAGTGTTAGTGCAACTTTTTTATTTTACTCTCTATATATGTCCTTAAACAAAAGTGGTCACAAATGACACACAAGCTAACTCCTTTTTCAGGCATCGCAGCCCAAATACCAAAGCCCCGTTCCTGGGGAGCAACTTTTCCTCAAGAACGAACTCTACTTAGAGAGATTTAGGCAGAGAAAAGCTCTCCTGTGGCCTACAGTAGTTCCCCCACAGAGAAACACTGTGACAATACTGCAGTACAGCACTTCTCAAAAGAAAAAGGACACTTACTAAGAAAAGGACACTTACTCACGTACTAAGAAAATGAACTTGGAAGACAATGTGTGCCGTAGAGTGGCTCCTGCCATAACAGTATTTCAAGTATTTGAAGTCAATGGCATAGCTCCCAATGCCTTCAAAGGTGCAAGGTTGGGTCCCTAATTTGTGAAGTACTATGGGACCTTTGGATGAAAGGGTGATGAGATATGGGCTGAATTTCAAGACATGCTGATAGTGAATTGCAGGTGCTCAAAATCTTTCAACATTTAGCCACATATAAATAATACTTAGCACTTTGCTTTACATGGTCAAAGCACAGTACAAACATGAAAAAAAATTACACAGAGTGAGTCAGCATTTTGATAAGAAATGAAATCCTCTGGAAAGTTTCTGAAGGTTATTAAAACATTGCAAATGAAACTTGACATTGGTGATTACCTGCTTGATTTTTAAATGGTTCATTTCAAGCATAAACAGAATTGCATGAGTCTGAGAGTGGAACAAAAGTTATTACCTTTGTTTGCATAACTGGGCTGTGCCTTTCAGTTTATGACTACATTAAAAAGGAGCCAAATTCAACTGTCATGTAAACTGAATGTGCCAGGTGTAAAATGGTCAGAAATAGGGTCTAAGTGGTAGAGAAGTGTAACTTGCACTAACTTGGCATTCAATGAGTGAGAAAATAAGTGTATGTGAAGATGGAAGTGGGAGGCTATAGCAGTCTTAGGGCCGGATTCACCATTGCATCACTCCAGTTTAATACCAGTGTAACTCCATTAAAATGAATGGCATCACAACAGCAAAAACAGGGAATAATGCAATGGTGAAGCAGGCCTTTGAGTAGGATTTTGGAAGGCATTCAGAGTAGACCTAACTCTGCTCCTATGTCAACATTCACTTCAGTGGGAGCAGAGCAAGGCGAGTGCTTAGTGCTATTAAAGAATCTCACATTTTTTTCTTAAAGTGACTCTTGCAGAACTGTGTGCACATATTTCAAAAAATCATATTGTGGGCCTCGCTTTAAATTATAGATTCTTTTCATGGACATCTCCCCTCTCAACCTCCCACTCCAGATCTCACACTTTCAGGGGCGGTGAGTAAGATGGGACCCTGGTGTCCATGCTCCAGGAATATTCAGGGCCATGGGGACCCAGCTCCACCAATGTTGGGGCCGGGTCTCTCCCCCGGCCCAGCCTACTGCCCCCACGCGCCTCCCCCAGAGTGTCTCCGAGTCCCGCCTGCCGCCCCCGAGTGATTTAAAAGGGTCCGGGGGCCACCGCCACCACTACCAGCAGTGCAGTGGGGCTAAGGCGGCTTCCTGACCGCCCTTGCTCCACGCCACTCCCGGAAGCGGCCAGCACATCCCTGCGGCCCCGGGAAGGAGGGTGATCTCCGCACGCTGCCCCCATCCTGAGTGCCAACTCTGCCACTCCCATTGGCTGGGAACTGCAGCCAATGGGAGCTGTGGGGGCAGTGCCTGCAGGCAGTGGCATGTGGAGATCCCCCAGCCTCCCTGCCTAGGAGCCACTGCCAGAGGGGTATGCGGGTCACTTTTGGGAGCCGTCCAAGGTAAGCGCCACACCCCTCACCCTCTCCTGCACCCTAACCCCCAGCCCCATCCCAGAGCCCACAACCACACACCCAAACTCCCACCCAGAGCCCGAACCCCTCACCTTCTCCTGTACCCCAACCCCCTGCCCCAGCCCAGAGCCCGCACCCCACACCCAAACTCCCTCCCAGAGCCTGACCCCTCACCCCTCCCGCACCTAAACTCCCTCCCAGAGCCCGAACCCCCTCCTGCACCCAAACTCCCTCCCAGAGCCTCCATCCCACATGCCCTCCTGCACCCCAATCCCCTGCCCCAGCCCAGAGCCCGCTCCCAGCAACCAAACTCCCTCCAAGAGCCCACACCCCTCCCGCACCCAAACTGCCTCCCAGAGCCTACACCCCAAACTCCCTCCCAGAGCCTGCACCCCTCCCGCACCCAAACTCCCTCCCAGTGCCTTAGGCAAGTGTGTGTGTGTGGGGGGGGGGATGGGACTTTGACCCATTCTGGGCACCACCAAAAATTATACAAACCTGCCACCCTGCACACTTTCCTTAATCAACTGTACTACTTGCTACTATGAAAGAGTCACATTAGGGCTGTGGTAATGAGGCAAGATGAAAAGAAAGGGACAGATTGTGTCAGGCTGCTGGTCAGGTGTGGGATCCCTCCAGTACAGAACAGGTTTGTGAGCTGCATTGAAACGTTTACAGCATTGGACACCCGAGTTGGACTGGTGGGTTCAATCAGCCTGGGCAATGACCTTTCACGCTGCCCAGAAAATATTAGTGGCCTGATCACCTCCTCTTGCAGTCTGTTGCCTTGAAGTTCTGACTGACCAAGCTGTTCAGCACCGTGACAACTAAGGAATTCTAGGTGGCCATGGATTTGTTACAAATTTTAAAAAGATAAAATTCAATCCAGAGCAATGTAATTTCAGAAGCACCAGCTACATTTCATTGCCATTGCAACCGGACAGCACAAAAATAGCAAGTGAAGGAGCAGCAGGCTAGCCACTGCCTCTGCCAGACTCAAATTTTCAAAAGTGGCCCCTAATTTGGGGGCCTTAATTTGAAAATCTGAGATTCCTATAACTGGGTCCCCCAAAATTGAGTTTCCTAAAATGAGAGGGCCCTTCTGAAAATGTAGGTCTCAGAGGAGTAATGAATGGGAGATAAGGAGACGTTAGCTAGCCATGTACAGACCTCCCTCACTCCCTCACTCCCCTAGCGCAGAACATGAATGATGGGTCACATTCCAGTTTTCACTTCATTTGTATTTTATCTGTATAGGGCTAGTGGGACGGAGATTCAAGGGATTAGACCCCCGCCCCCCGAGTTGATGCTGCCTGCCCTCAATGTTGCTGCGGGATTGGTGCATGCTCAGTCCTGATCCCACCCAACTGTTTTGTAGATGGCTGCACACACTTCTCTCGGTGCCTTCCAAAATGGAAAGCTGGAGTCACGCACTGTCTGGCCTTTGCAGGTCCCTGAAAGCTCTCTGTCCTCAGCAGAAAATAGCCCGCACTGGCTGCCCTTGAGGTTTGAGTGAACTGGAGGAGGGAGGAATCTGCAAGCTACTCTGTGTCGCTCTTGGCAGAAAATTCCAACAGGAGAGCTGGACCATGCAACAGCGGGGAGGCTGCAGGCAACTTAGGCAAGGTCTGTGCAGCACCTGCAGCTAATGCTGCAAGGAGAGACATGCCCGCAGCCTGCCCAGGCCAGCGTGCACTGAGCCGTGCACAGTTCAACGGCGGTAGGCTCGGCTGCCTTGCTGGAGGCAGGCGGCTGCTGCTCTGCACCGCGTTTCCCCTCCCGGAGCCCTTCCCAATCTCTGCTCTCCCCGCCCGCCGCAGCCGCTACTCAGAGACCAGCGGCTGGGGCGGGGCCAGTCTCTATAAAGAGGGTGGCTGCTGCTTTTCTCCCCTCCAGGGCCGCGATCCAGGAAGGGCCGAAGAGCTGGAGTCATGGGGACCGAGCTGGAGCTGAACACTAAGGCAAAGATGCCCATCCTGGGGCTTGGCACCTGGAAGGTACAGTAATTGCAGACGGTGGGATCTAGGGCATGGTACCAAGCGGTCACCAGCGCCTGCGCTCGGGTGCACTGCATCCGCCCCTCGTCGCTGCCTCTAGAACTGCTGATCTGTGTATAGCTGGTCCTCCCTTTGCAAAGTGTGTGCCCAAAACTGCCGGCCTCGGCTTGGCTTCTTGTTACAGGGCAGGCAGCCCCCGGCTCTTCCTGAGCACTGGGTAGTTCCTTTGCAAACGGTTTGATTTTCTTGCTGGCAAGATTTGCCGCCGCCCCCGCCATGGAAAGCGTCCTGTCCCCTGATGCGTCTGCAAGGCCTGGGATGCGGCTGGGGAGGGGGGGGGGGGGTGTCTGCATGGGCTCAGTGTACTCACCCCCTGAATAGCTGTTGGCCATTATGTAACACATATACTGTGTCGCTGTGTTTCACGCTTCCATACCCAGCCTTTGCTGCGTCTGAGAGTAGCTATTAAAAGTTGTTGGGCACATGGTGCCTCTTATGTAATTCATGCATCTTTTCAGGGGGAGAGGAAGGAGTGTAAAGGCTTCTTGCACTCCAAAATTTGACTAGGAAATTGGCCTATTTAAAGAGGCACTGTCAATTTAAAAATACTGTATTCTGGCCTAATTTCTTTGCGTCTCTTACAGTTAACTTCACGTGTTTAAAAAAATTGCATTTTAAAAACGCAGTTTCCTTGTCACTGCCCAAGTTTCCGTTTACCACTTCTCTCTGGTTGGATGAAAACCGATTAAAAACCAAAGAAGTCAGTTTCACTTTTAGGCTCTTCTGCAATGTTTGGGTTTCAGACACTGCAAGAGAACCCTTTTTGTTTCAAAACAGCTGTTTTTATTAGCCTTTTCTTTGAAAAGTTTTCTGTTGGCCTTAGATTTTTTTTTCATTACTTGGTTTTTGAAAGAATATCACCTCAAGTCTCATGAAGTTTGTCGGTATCACTTTAAAAGTGAAATAACATACAAAGGTAGTTTCTAGAAAACTCAGGGCAGGGACTGTCTGTATTTTGTACAGCGTGTGATTGGTGATTCATAATAGCAACACATACAATCGTGGGGGGACGGGACTGAAAGAATTATAATTTAGTTAATACAGCCAGGAGTTTAGATTTCTGGGTTCTGTTCCTAATTCTGACTTCAGACTTGGGTGTGACTCTGCTGAAAATGTTCATGCCTTGCTTTTTTGTCTGTAAAACAGGGTTATTACTGACCTGTTTTTACAAGGGTGTTGAGAGGATTAATGCTCATAAAGAGCATCCATCCTCTCTTGGAAAGTCCTACTGAAGCGCAAAGCAGTATTGCAGTTATTATTTGAGATATGGGAAATTTGTGACCGTGGATCTTGTTAAAATGTCATTAAACTTACTCATGCTTTCTGTCTGTGAAATCAGTATATGTTCCAAACAGATTTATAGGTAAACAGAGCTGTTTTTACATTTTTTAAAAGCACTTTTCTATGTCAGCTTTGTGCAATGGTTTGCTCTCCATTGCTTGATATGCTGGTCCCAATACTAAGTTAATGCAGGGTGGTGATCCAAAATTTTAATCTGTTTGGTATCTGTAAAGTAAGGGGTGTCTACATCGCCTGCAGTAGTGAGCCTGCCAGCCTGGGTTGACTGACTTGGGGTAGCAGCGCTAACGCTTTGAAGTTGCAGCTCAGGCTAGAGCCAGTGCGTCTATATCCTGGGAAACTTCCCCAAACCTGGGAATTTGTGAGTAAAATGTTTTGAATGAAAATTCCCAATTTGCCAAGTTGAAACATTTTACTCACAAATTCCCAGGTTTGGGGAAATTTCCCAGGATATAGAAGCACTGTAAAAAAAACTTTATCTGAGAATTTTTCACCAGATTTGGGAAATTTTTAGCGCTGGGTTGGGAAAAGTTGGCATCACGATATAGAAGCACTGGCTAGAGCCTGGGCTCTGAAGCCTAGGAAGGGGGGTTCATAGCCCAAACTCCAACCTGACTTGCAACTTCAAAGTGTATGCCTTATGCCTTAGGAGAGAGCTCTGCATTATGTGGTCCCACAAAGCTGACAGTGTCTCATACGATCCTGTAAAATGCTATTTCAAACAGCACGCTACAGTGGAATAGAATAGGTGACTTGCTGAACAATATGTCATAGTGGCCACTGTGTCATAGGCGCCGACTCCGTAGGTGCTCCAGGGCTGGAGCACCCACGGGGAAAAATTAGTGGGTGCTCTGCACCCACTGGCAGCCAAGCTCCCCTCCCCCCCACGGCCGCCCCACCTCTTCCTCCCCTGAGCGCGCTGAGTCCCCACTTCTCTGCCTACCTCCCAGCTTCCCGCCCTGTGCTGGGAGGGAGGGGGAGGAGCGGGAACGTGGCGTGCTCAGGGGATAAGCCAGGCCTGGGGCAGGGATTTGGGGAAGGAGTCGGAATAGGGGCAGGGAGGGGGCGCAGTTGGGGTGGGGACTTAGGGGCATGGGTGGGAGGGGATGGGACAGGGGCAGAGGGGGGTCGAGCACCCACCGGGGGGAGCAGAAGTCAGCACCTATGCATTGTGTGTTCATATAAATAATTTCCTTATGTCTTTCTCCCCACGTCTTTCCCACTGGCCTTTTACAGGCTGAGGATCACATACTGCTCCTGCACAGAGAACTTACCTTATGCAGGCCCCAAGTGCTGGATATACCATAGCATAACCTGAAATCCAGTGTTTGCTTATTTTTACCTTTTGAGAGCAGCAAGCCAGTGTTTTAGGCAAACTTGGTATTTCAAGCAATTTTTGACCAGCAGAATTGGAACAAAATCAAATCGCAATCAGTAGCAACAGCTGGATTTATGCAATACCTGAAAATGCAGGCGCTGATTTTTATTTTTATTTTTATTTTTTTGCTTGAGCAAAATGTTCTCCTTCTAATTCTTTTGTCTAATACACACTGCAGACTCCGAAATCTAATATTGGTTCATAGATGTCAGTCAGTGGACTGGTCTACATCTTGTTGTCTAGTCATGTGCCCTGAGGGACAGAGCGGCAGCTCTGGTACTGTGGCAAGGTCCTGGTTTGCAACAGTTCAGATCACTTCCCGTGGCTGGCAGGAAAATGCTTAATGCTTCCCCTGAGAAGACCAATCTCCTCTGCATGCCCAAAGCGCAGGGGTTCAAGACAGTAGGACTGGTCATTGGTACCTAAGTGACTCCCCTGATGTACTGTGAGATGAGTCCATTCTGAGGTGCGGAGGCTAGCTCTAAGAATCCTTGCTGGAAAAGCCCTCTTTTTTTTTGACCATGCTTTATGTAACATTAGAAATGGTCCTCCCCTCAGCAGTCTGTGTATCTGCCATATTACTTCTGGCTCCCTAGTCTCTTTTCAGAGTGGTGATTGCACTCTTTTAGTGATCGGGACGCTTCTGCATCTCCCCAGCCTCCTCTCTTGTGGGATGCTTCCCTTTGTGATCATTAATGCGTAGCTCTTCTATAGTGCTGCTTGGCGGTCGAGCTGAAAAGCTTTTACAAAGAAGGTGGTTATTAGTATCCTCACTTTACAGATGAGGAAACTGAGGGACAGAGCGGTCAAGTCATCTGCCCAGCATCACACAGAACTTAGGTCACCTTGCCTTTCCCAATGCACCACACTGCCTCTCATAGGCTCAGATGGGATGCTTCTTCTGCTAGTGTGATAAGTGAAGATGGGGGGGGAAAACTCCCTTTTATGGACACCCAGCCAGCCAGTTAGCTATAAAATCCCAGTTAGTAGCTGTCCTCTACTTGCTTTACCTGTAAAGGGTTAAAAAAGTCCATAGGTAAAAGGAAGGAAGTGGCCAAAAGAGCCAATGGGAAGGCTAGAACTTTTTAAAATTGGGGAAAAAACTTCCCCTTTGTCTGTCTGTCTGTTCTCCGGAGAGAGGAGACAGGGCTGGAACTATACTGTAAAAAGCTTTGGGCCAGGTATGTAAAATCATCAGATCGTACCTAGAAACTACTCATTTGAAACCCCAGATATGTAAGTAGATCAGGAAATGTCTAGGAAGACGCAATTAGGTTTATCTCTTTTATTTCTTTATGGCTTGTGGACTCCTCTGTGCTAACCCCAGGTGCTTTTGTGTTGCTTGTAACCTTTAAGCTGGACCCCAAGAAGCTATCTTGATGCTTAATCCTTGTAATTGTGTTCTTTTTTAAAACCTAGCAAAAAGCCTAAGTTCCAGATGTATTTTCTTTCTTTTTGTTTTTAATAAAATTTACCTTTTTTAAGAACAGGATTGAATTTTTGTGTCCCTAAGAGGTTTATGCATTTGTTGTTTAATTAACCGGTGGCAACAGTTGATTTCCTTTTGTTTTCTTTCTAAGCTCTTCCCTGAGGGAGGGGAGTAAAAGGACTTGAGGGTACCCCACAGGAAGGAATTCCCAAGTGCGCCTTCCTGGGTTCCAAAAGGGTTTTTTGCACTTGGGTGGTGGCAGCGTCTAACCATCCAAAGTCAGAGAAAAGCTGTAACCTTGGGAGTTTAATACAAGCCTGGAGTGGCCAGTTAATTTTTAGAATCCTTGCAGGCCCCCACCTTCTGCACTTGAAGTGCCAGAGTGGGGAATAAGCCTTGACAGCTAGTTCCCAGGATAGCTTTTTTTCTTAGGACCACTTAAAGGGGTGTTGCTAAAAAGCCCTCTCACATAGAAATAGCTCCTTGACAGCTATCCAGAGTAGGGTCATGGTGTGAGACAGCTTTGTTTTGCTAAACAAGCCAAGTAAGATGCAGGATGCATTGCTAGATGCATTGTTGGATGCCGTCATTAAGTAAGATAATAACAATTACTAGACAACCACAGAGAGACATTTTTTGTTTTGATTGCAAGGTGCCCAGATGCCTGAAAGGTGAACACCATAGAAGAAATAAAGTTTATTGGGGTTTCTGAGCCTCTAGCCACCTGGGAAATGGGATATTTTAGAGTGTCTGTGGTTTTTTTTTTTTTAATTTATTATTTTGATTAGTCTCCACCAGGGAAAGTAAAGGATGCAGTGAAGGCTGCCATTGACATTGGATACCGCCACTTTGACTGTGCCTACGTGTACCAGAATGAGAATGAAGTAGGGGATGGGATCCAGCAGAAAATCAAAGAAGGGGTTGTGAAACGAGAGGACCTCTTTGTCGTCAGTAAGGTATGGCTCTGGCAGGAAGATCAAGGTCATGGGGCCGATTCAGTGACCCCTGGGTGTTGGAGGAAGATCAAACACCTCACTCCTTTCTGCCTCTGTGGGATAAAGCAATTCAAGACATGTACATTTCACCCTTGAGTTGTGTTTCCTAATTCACATGTTCATGTGGGATGGGTATAAAAGGCATGCACAGGGAAGAATAAAAGACATCTTGGATTCTCTCCTGTTTGGAGTGGCTCTTCTCTAGTGAACATACCAGCAATGGAGGTGGAAATACTGTGCCCTTCCAATGATTGAGGAAGGGACAACTGTTTTTGCCTGGCATGCTGAGCTTATAATGTAGAACCTAGAGCTGGACCTAGAAGGGACCATCATGATCATCTAGTCTGATCTCCTGCACATTGCAGGCCACAGAACTTCCCCCACTCACTCCTGTAATAGACCCCTAACCTCTCGCTGAGTTACTGAAGTCCTCAAATCATGGGCGGGCATTAGGGGCTACAAGATTCCCCCCCACACACACACACACGCACTTCCAGTGCAGCTTCCAGAGTGGGGGCAATGCAGCAAACTACCATTTGGGTCTCTTTCCATTTCTGCTGCTGGAAGGAGGGACCAGGTTGTGGCTTGCTGAGACTGACCTGTATTCAGAAAGGTATTTCAGTATTGCAACACTTAACTTTTGGGCACCTAGAAAATCACAGGAGCACACTGCAATTCACAAAGCCTGAGTGAAGTGCCTGGACTCCTGTGCAATGAATGGGGAGAAATGAACAGCTAAGAATGCGATTCACAAAAGCCAGCCCGCTAGGTGGGGAGCCATTTAACCTAACCAATGGGAGATGTTGTTTGAGAGATGTCTGCTAAGCCCCGCCCCTCTCTCTGAAATAGGCACCAGTCTCTGCTAGTGATTGACAAATAGGAACTGCTCTCTTGATGTCAAGCACCTTAAGCAGTTAAACTGCTTCTTGTGAGAATGAATCAGGTGGGTGCCTACCTAACACCACACAAAGTGGTGATGCTATCCACTGTATGATTGCTAGTCCAGTGGGTTCAATTCTCCCCCACAGGCAGAGGATAAGAAAGGATTCAAACAGGGATCTCCCACCTCTCAGGAGGGTGGGCTAACCTTTGAACTATGGGACTTTTTTGTGTGTACGTAAGAATGACTCTGTAGCATGGTCATTAGGATGCCCACTTGGGAGACCCAATGTCCAGTCGTTCTGCTCCAATTGCTTGTCCATTATTTATCTGCACATAAATTGTAATATAAAGAGAGAAGTCCATGCCATGGCGAGGGCGGAAGTCCAACGTAAAACTAGAGAACTCAAGAACAAATGGTGGACTGGGAAAGCACAAGAAGTCCAACATCTCGCAGACATCCACAATACATGTGGTTTCTTTAGTGCCACCAAGGCTATTTATGAGCTAATTTGCCATGGTATGAATCCCCTTCGTTCTAAGGCCGGAACCACACTTTTGAAGGACAACAAAGCCATCCATTCTCACTGGAAAGAACATTTTGAAGATCTCCTTAACCGTAATTCTGTGGTTGCAGATGAAGTCCTTGAGCAAATCCCTCAACGACCATTTAGGGATGAGCTCGGAGACCCTCCCAGTTTGTATGAGGTACACAAGCAGGTGAAGAACCAAGGCAGCAGGTCTAGATGGGATCCCCGCTGAAATCTTTAAAGATGATGGACCAGAGCTAATTTGGCAGCTTTACCTGCTTATCCTTAAAATCTGGATAAAGGAGGAGATATCCAGTGAAATGAGGGATGCCCTGATTGTCACTCTCTTCAAGAAAGGGGATAAAGTGGTTTGTGGAAATTATCGTGGTATCTCCCTCCTAGCCACTGCAGGAAAAGTTCTGGTGCAGGTCCTTGCAATCCGCCTTCTGCCCCTGTAAGAAGAAATTTTACCGGAGTCACCGAGTGGTTTCTGACCACGTCGTGGAGCTGTGGATATGATCTTCATAGCACGGCAGCTGCAAGAAAAGTGTTGGGAGCAAAACCAACCACTCTACATGGCTTTTATTGATCTAACTAAAGCCTTTGATTCAGTGAATCACTGTGCCCTCTGGACTGTACTTTCTAAGATTGGATGTCCTGATAAATACATCAATGTCCTAAAATTGCTTCATGATAACATGAAAGTGACTGTTCTGAGCAGCACTGGTTCCCAGAGTGAACCTTTCAAAGTACAAACAGGAGTTAGACAGGGCTGTATCATCACTCCAACCATGTTTGCGGTTTTTATTGCCATCATTCTTTACCTAATTGCTGGGAAGTTTACAGCTTGCGTTGAAATCATTTACAGAATGGATGGAAAGCTGTTTGGTATGCTGATGACAATGCAATCTTTGCCCACTCTGAGAGAGCTCTTCAAACTATCTTGAATGTGTCTGCCAGTGCTTATGCATGTCTTGGTTTCACTCTTAATATCAAGAAGACTAAAGTGCTCTGTCAGCCCTCTCCAAATGAAGTATTACATGCCCCGTCTATCAAAATCAATGGAGTGGTACTGGAGAATGTCGATCATTTCCTCTACCTTGGAAGTCATCTTTCATCAAAGGCAGATATTGATGCAGAAATTCACCTGAACTGTGCCAGTGCAGCTTTTTCTCGTTTATGGCACAGGGTTTTTGAAGATCATGACATTCGAACAGACACCAAGCTTCTTGTCTATCAAGACATTATTCTCCCAACACTGTTGTATGGGTCTGAAACTTGGACAACCTATAGACACCACTTGAAAGTCCTTGAGAGGCACCATCAACGCTGCCTTCGTAAGATTCTGAAGATCAAATGGGAAGACATGCGCACCAATATTAGTGTTCTGGAAGAGGCAAAGACTATGAGTATCGAGGCAATGATCATCTGTCAGCAATTCCGCTGGACTGGTCACGTTGTCCAGATGCCAGACCATCGCCTCCCAAAACAGGTCCTATTCTCTCAGCTGAAAGAAGGGCACCGTAACGTGGGTGGACAACGGAAGCATTATAAGGACTTGCTGAAGGACAACCTAAAAGTGTAATATTGACATTGACACTTGGGAGACACTTGTCCAGGATCGCTTAATATGGAGTGAAGTCCTACGTGACGGTCGCCTGCATTTTGAACTTGCTCACCGACAAGCCGAAGCGGACAAGAGGTGCAGGAGGAAGGAGAGACTGGTCTCCAGTCATGGTCAACAGCCTCCTGCTGAGCCTGAAAACATCTACCCTCATTGCAATAGAACTTGTGGTTCAAGGATTGGTCTTATTAGCCACCTGAGGACCCATAACTCCCATGGAAGATGATCATACTCGGTAACGAGTGATCGCCCATCATTTATCTGGAGTGGAATAGCTTCCTTAGGGATTGCAGACCCACACCAGAATATCCCAAAGCTTAGTGGTTAGAGCACTCTCCTGAAAGGAAAGACCTCTCTTCAAATCCTTTCTTCCCCTCTGCCTGAAGGGAGAATTCAGCCTGGGTTCTCCACGTCCCAGGTGAGTGCCCCTTGATGAGATTTAGAATTATACCTGATCTGGTAGTGGGCCTTGGAAGATGCCTTCCAGATTGGGTCCAGCATGTGACTTAAGCAGACAAATTGCTATCTTCCCCGGCTTGTGCATTGCTCTGGGACTTAGGCATCCAGATGCAGGGTGGGGGGCAGCAGTGAGCATGCCCAGAGGCAGAAACTTAGACACTTTGGGAACTTTTACCCTGAAAATGTAGGTGCCAATTGAGTTTAGGTGCCTGCTGGGTTTGGCAGGAGTTTCCTGGTTCCCAATGGAGCCTAAAGCTGTGACTAAGGTGCCTAAGTACTTTTGTGAACCCAGGCCCATGTGACAATTCAAAAACATGGGGGCCCAAATAAATTTTTTGCACTGTATGTGTTTGAAACTATTCTTTATCTAGGCTCTTAAATAGGGGATCAAATCAGAAGGAGCCAAACTCATGCAGGAGGTTTTTCCCATCTCCCTGCTTCTGGACACAGATGGCTGGAAAGCTTCATTACCTTGTAGCACTTAGTTTTCTCTTTCCCAATACTGTGTCTTGCAATCAGTGGCTTTTTGTTAGTGCCTTAACTGGTGGAATTTTACCATCTTAATCTGTCAGAACCCAATTTTGTCAGGTAAATGCTACTGAAAATACTAGCATCAAGAAACTTTCCCTCTGTCTCTGCTCACAGATTTGAGCCTGTAAATGGGGGTAATAGTATTCCCACACCTGCTTCTTGTAGGTGTGATATTACTTTGTCCTGTTTGGGAGAGCTTTGTAAGAGCGCTTGCTTGTGAGGTCACTGCTTTGTTTGGTTTTTCTTTTGTAGCTGTGGTCCACATTCCATGAGAAATCTTTGGTGAAGGGAGCATGCCAGAAAACCCTTGATGCATTGAAACTGAATTACCTGGATCTGTATCTCATTCACTGGCCTTTGGGATTTAAGGTACTGTAGTGTTTAATACTTTTGTTTTTTCCTGACAGATTCTGGAGAAGCACTGTCCTCCTGGTAAGCGATCCTGTTACAGCCCCAACCCTCTTACCCTCAAGGAGGATACCTCCGGGGTATCTCAGCATCACTCTTTTTGTGCTGCTTATTCAGCTTTACTGTATGGGTGTGTGAACAAGCTTTCATCCGTGAAGCTGAGCATGCTGCTTCTACCACATTCCCTGCCCCTGTTGATCCAAGGAGAGATGAATCTTGGATCAAATCCAGGTCTCCCACTTGACAGGGCAGTTTATACCTTTAACCATTTGATTACCAATTCCTTCTGTACTGGTTTGTCTTCCTCTTTATGGGAAGGAGAGCTATATCCCTTGCTTCTTAACAATAAGTCTGTTTTTCTTTGTTGCTAGTAGCACTCTTAGGCCTTGTCTGCACTACCGGGGTAAGTCAACCTAAGTTACGCTACTCCAGGTACATGAATAACGTAGCTGGAGTCAACGTAACTTAGGTTGACTTACTGCGATGTCTACACCGCGTCTCCCATCAATTTACCTTACTCCTCTTGTTCCGGTGGAGAGCGCTCTTTACTAGACCCACTAAATCGAACCCCGCTGCGCTGATCTACCGGTAGTGTAGACATGGCCTTACTTAAGCAGCAGGCAAAATAAGCTCTTAATTTCTCTTTTCTCTGACACCCACCCCCTGCCCTTGGAATCCCCAAGCACAGTACAAACGTGTAGTTACCATCTGCCATAAGAGCCTTGTTGTTCTGGAATCCTTGGCATTCAGAAGTGGCAACTTTCATTGTAAAGCCCATATGCAGATTCAAGATATGGTTGAAGCTGGTGATGTCTCACTTTGACTCTCTTGTCTTGGCTCTTCTTTTCTGTTAGAGCCTGATAAAAATACCTTCTCCTTGGTATTCTGTGCAACTCCCAAATGCACTCTCCAGTATCTTTTAATTGTTTTTTAGGATGGACAAAGCAGATGAAATGAGGCTGTGCTGGTATCCCAGTTCTGCAGGCAGGTTGTAAAGGAGTCTAGACAAGGGAGCTTTTCATAGTAGCAAGAACACAGACAGTAACTTATGCACATAGTCCGTTCCATTGTCTTTCTCCCATTCCCTGCAATCTATACATAGTCTCCCACTGAAGGCCTGCAACAGCACACCATCACTCATGCAACAGATGTAATCAAATATAAATCTGGGTTAATAAAGGAATGTCCCATTATGTACATAATGTATAGATTGCATGTACATAATGGGACAACGTGTAAAAACTGTGTGCTTTGCTACACCCATTAGTAATAGATCTATAACCCCACTGTACTTGTACTATGGTGGGTCACTGTTCTATTTTGTTGGATCTATCACTGACCTGCAGACCAGCCACAGAATTAATTGGGGTGGATTCTCTGGCTGGAATGATGAATGTGTAGCATGAGGAAGGGAGACCTTGCCAGATTGAGCAACTTAAATAGGAGTTACTATTCCTCTTCTTTTGCCCTAAGAGTTTGAGCTACTATACAGAATCTGAGTTCAGTTTGACTTCCCAAGAATTCTAGTCTTTCAGCAGAAAATTCAACAGAACATTTCAGACTTTCTGCCTTGCATTGACAGGCTGGAGAGCAGCTGTTTCCTGCAGATGAGAAAGGCATGGTCTTGCCCAGTAGCACAGATATTCTGGACACTTGGGAGGTGAGTCTTATTGCAGTTTGACATTCATTTTGGCTCTGATTTAGATTATCTATTTTTATATTTGATTTCTCTGCAAAGAATTTATAATTCATTCAAAATTATTTGTAAATACCTTCATTCTTGGTTTGCACATCACTTAGAATTCTATGTAAATATTCCAAAATTTGCACTGTATATTTATGTAAGTCAGATGATACTTTTGTTCCCTGACTGGCTGCCTTGGGTAACTTAGCTCACAGGAAATGAGAATGTAAATTTTCAGTTGATTCAGATTCAAACTTTGAAAAGCTTCTTTGCTAGAATACTAACAAACATACAATGTGTCAGGACATAGTCAAAGTAAATTCGCTGAAATTTTAACATTTTGTTGAAAATCCTCAGCTCTGCTTATTACTTGCAGAAGTAAAAGGAGAATTGTAGGTTTGTATACTACCCACAATCTTGAGGATAGTCCATTATTGTGCCAGTGTTGGGTTATCTGACATAGGTCTCTTCTAACTCACTCGTATGATTAATAAAGATGCATAAAACCCTCTCACAGCCAGAAAAGAAATCTCAGAGAAGCACTGTTCTCTCTGCATCCCTTTTCCCTGGTGGACTCCAGAACATATGTGATGAGTCCAACCAAGTGTCCCATCACTGGTTATCGTCAAAGAAATATACCATATTGGCAGCAAGAATGCCTTATTTAGGCCCTACCTTGTGTATCTGGTTACATAGACTCAGATTCTCTTGTCCCCTTAGGCTATGGAAGAGCTGGTGGATGCAGGTCTGGTGAAAGCCATTGGAATCTCCAACTTTAACCATGAACAGATTGAGAGAATCTTGAACAAGCCTGGGTTAAAATACAGGCCTGCCAACAACCAGGTAAGCTGCTTAAAGGCAACAGCTCAGTGTCTCTGGGATCATGAGGATCTGATCATGTCAGTTTTTACAGTGGAGAGGTAGGGAGTGGGCAAATAGAGTAGGCATAGAATGCATTTTCAGTCCTTCTAGAATTCTGAAGGGGCACTTGAGGGAGTGAATGTTAATAAATACGTAGCTCTTACAGTGATTTCCTGATGAAAAGCACTAAATGCTTTACGACAGAGGTAAGTATCATTATCTTCATTTTACAGTGGGGAAACTGAGGCACAGAGTGGGGAAGTGTGCCTAGTTCATGTTAATGTAGTCCTGCTTGAAATGGGACTACCTCAATGCGAACTAGGTACCTTTTTAGTTCTCGCCACCAGGGTCTGACCAGGGCAGTTATAGCGCAGCACGTTAGCATGCTGTACAATTTACACCCCATGTAGTCAGCACTGCTGCCATGTAGACAACCCCTAAGAAAGCTAAGAGCACCATCCTGCAAGGAGCTGAGTGAGAACCTTCCATTCCCATTGACTTCAGAGGTTGCTGCCAGGCTTAAGCCATACATGAGAGAATACAAGTGTTTAACAGAAACATCTTGCCTATACTTCAGCTACTAGCAACAGCTACAGCGGGGGTCGGCAACCTTTGGCATGCGGCTCGCTAGGGTAAGCGTCCTGGCGGGCCGGGCTAGTTTGTTTACCTGCCGCGTCCGCAGGTTCGGCCGATCGCGGCTCCCACTGGCTGCGATTTGCTGCTCCAGGCCAATGGGGGCGGCGGGAAGTGACGGCCAGCACATCCCTCAGCCCGCGCCGCTTCCCGCTGCCCCCATTGGCCTGGAGCAGCAAATCGCGGCCAGTGGGAGCCGCGATCGGCCGAACCTGCGGACGCGGCAGGTAAACAAACCAGCCCGGCCCGCCAGGATGCTTACCCTAGCGAGCCGTGTGCCAAAGGTTGCCGACCCCTGAGCTACAGTATAATGCAGGGGGGTTAAGTAATGGCTGTGGTAGGAAAAATAACTGAATTGCTTGACTGGTCTGTTTTTAAAATCGCAAATAACCACAATCTCCTCATTTTGTATTACCCTTCTCTGGTACCATGGTGTAAATGATCCAAGTTCAATAATGGTTCTCTTATCAAAGGAACAAAAGGGAGGGTTACTTTAATGCCTAAGTGAAAATGGAGAATAAAATCTGAACCTCATTCTTGTATTTTGTTAGTAATAGTAATTCTAATATTTCAAAATCAATATATGCCTCCTTCCTATGGATGTTGAAAGTATATCTCACCAATTCAGTTAAATTAATTTTCTTTCAAACAAAGATAGTAGTGGGTTGGCTGGTCAAATAATGACTTTTTTTTAGTTCAAGTTTTTCATTGTAAAAGCAACTTTGTTATTTAGCATTTGTTTTTGTTTTTTTGTAAAAGTTGGAAATCAAGGAATTGGCATCCTGTGGTGGTCTGCTCATAAATTAGAGCTCCTGTCCATCTAACAGAGCAAAGACTAATATTTAAAAAAAAAAATGGAGATATCCCATCTCCTAGAACTGGAAGGGACCCCAAAAGGTTGAGTCCAGCCCCCTGCCTTCACTAGCAGGACCAAGTACTGATTCTGCCCCAGATCCCCAAGTGGCCCCCTCAAGGATTGAACTCACAACCCTGGGTTTAGCAGGCCAATGCTCAAACCACTGAGCTATCTCTCCCCCTAATTTAGCATATTTCTAGTTCAATACAAAATATTTTAGAATAGCTCTCTTTTTTGGGGGGCAGGGGATGTTAAATTGGAATTTCTGTAACATAGAACTTAGAGTGGTAAGGAGGGGGAAGGCCAAAGGAATACTGTATTTAACTGAAAGGACGATAGTGTGGATTCATTTATTGCTTAGACCACCACATGTCGGGGGGGGAGGGAGGGAAGCTCCATTTCAAATGCTTCCCCTGTTTATATATTCATTTGATTAAGAAGTACAGCAATTGGGTGTTGATACTCCTTGGCCTACATAACATCTTCTGGAGCAAGTTACTTTACAAGACAAACTGGAAACCTGTTTAACACAAACTAGAAATAATTCTGATGGGTGTCTATTCCCAAGAATAGATGTGTAGTGCATACATAGCCCAATGATCCATAAAATCTAGAGGATGAAATTCCCACTCAGTTATTTGCAGATACTTTCAAACATTCTTCTGTAAACACACATGAACCATTCCATCTGCAATTCATTTTGGGAAAAAATCCTAATTTTAATCTTTGATGGAAGGTCTTTTCCTTTAACCCAAATACTCGCTCATTTGTTTTATACAGGGGTTAGCAATTGTTTAAAGTAGTTTCTATTTATTCTATTAGGCCAGGGGTTCCCAAACTTGGTTCACGGCTTGTTCAGGGTAAGCCCTGGCAGGCCGCGAGACACTTTGTTTACCTGAGCGGCTGCAGGTCCAGCCGCTCGCAGCTCCCAGTGGCTGCGGTTCCAGCCAATGGAAAGGGGCACTTTCGTGTTATACTGTACGAGCAGCTGAATTTCTGCATGCTGAGGAAACAAAATAGCCATGCAGCATCTATCCAGCTGAACCCAGCCGTAAGCTGCGCGGTGACTAATATTCCAAACTATTTTAGGAGTTTTGGGAAACTGCCACATGATCATCTCCTAACAGCAATGCAGCTAGAACCATAAATAAAACTGCAGGCTGCAACCCATCCTGTGCAGTGCTGTGTCTTGGTCCACCTGCCAGCAGCATGAGATTTCAAGGCCTTCAGTCTGAAAGCAACAATCCAGATGGTTTGAATGACAGACAGGATAGGCTCAATTAAACAAGGTTATGCTCCCCAATATGTAGGTACCCTGAAAATCCCTTCAATTATCCAAAGCCTCAATTGTCCAAACTGAGCCAGTGCCCTATGACTTTGTGATAATCCTGGTTGTATTGTGGGTTGTACTGCAGTAGCTTACCAGAATGTGGGTCCAACATTAAGGGTTCTGTAGTCTTTTCTCTGCTCTGCCTGGTGTGCAGATGATCCCATTAAAACTAATGGTAGGCACACACATGTATTGTCTAGAAAAGAAATTCCATAACAGACAACAATTTAAAATTTTGTTCAGTAGTTACATTTGGTTGAATAGGGCCACTTTTAACAAGAGCACTCATGTTCAGCAGTAACCAGTATTGAAACTTCCCTATAAATTAATTGATTGACATGTACCTTACCCTTTAACATCAAAACAATTTTACGTTATTCTAAAGTAATGGTCTGGAACACTGCAGTTCATAGTATTGATGCTACAGTAGTTTCCAAAACATTTGTATCTTTAATTAGGGAAGCTAAACAAGAAAACTTTAAATTGGAAGAAATAGCCCTACTCATTTGAATTTCACTTCAACTAGATTACTCTGATTTTATGCTATACTTTCGGATATGACCTTTATTGTCCTACTTCAGTTGTATAATTCTGAGGCTGACTATTTTGTAAATCTTTGGAGAACAAAGTTGATAATTAAAACATAAGTGAGGTATGTTCCCCCCTCCACCCCCTCCCCTGCCTTGCAATATCCTGTAATAACTGAAACCCAACAGATAAAACACAAAACCAAGAAAATTTCATAAAATACCAAACAACTACAAGTTGTGTAACATACACAGGGTGTATAATTAGTCACAACTTGCCAACCTACTAAAGATATTTCCTGTAAGTGGAATAGGAAATGATCCCTGGAACACAGCAGCATTAGTGCAGTCTGCCTCTGAGTAAATTTATGTCCTTGTGCTCGCAGATTGAGTGCCACCCATACCTTACCCAGGAAAAGCTGATTAAGTATTGCCACTCCAAAGGAATCTCTGTCACAGCATACAGTCCCCTCGGATCTCCTGACAGGCCATGGTAAGAATGCTTTTCAGCCTAACTTGCCTGATAGTGACAATGTGAATGTTGAACTTGAAACTCTGAGGCAAGTTGAACAAGTAAGGCAGTTGTAATGGGTACATGTTTCTGTTAGTATGTAGAGTCGTCTTATGAAAACTTGCCACCATTAACTTTCCATCTCTTGCTTTTACAGGGCTAAACCAGAGGACCCTTCCCTCATGGATGACCCCAAGATTAAGGAGATTGCAGCCAAGCACAACAAAACCCCAGCTCAGGTATCTGTGCCCAGCAAAGTGAGGTCGCTGCATGATATCTGCTGCTTCCTTTATAATGTATCCTCTTGTTTCAGTATTCTAATCTTGTGTAGACTCTGCATCCTTTGCAATCTGATTCCATTTTTAAAATCTCATTGTAAGGGTAAGGAATTAATGATCACCAGGTATTTGGATAACAGAGGAAAGGGAAACATCCAGCTTTCACCTGGCCACCACTGTTCAACTCATTGCGGTTCAATAAGTGTCAGCTTGGTCTTAAGTACTGCAGTGATGAAAAGAGGAGCATTAGAAATAGTGGTTCTGATGAATTGCATCTTAGGCCTGGTCTACACTACGACTTTAATTCGGATTTAGCTGCGTTAATCCGAATTAATCCTTAACCCGTCCACACAACGGAGCCAGTTACTTCGAATTAAAGGGCGCTTAAAATCGATTTCTGTACTCCACCCCGACGAGCGGAGTAGCACCAAAATCGATTTTGTTAATTCGAATTAGGGGTAGTGTGGCCGCACACCACCGAATTAATGTGGTTAAAAAACGAATTAATGTGCTTAGTGTGGCCGCGCACAATCGAATTTATACAATCTGTTTCCCAAATTCGAATTATCTAAATTCGAATTAATCTCGTAGTGTAGACGTACCCTTAGTGTGTCTTGAATCTTAGCTCTAATAGTACTGTTTGTTTAGAACAGGGAGGTTTTGGTCTCTTACTGGTGATGAATGACTTGCAAGTAACGCTGCTGTTCTATTATGTAGGTTCTGATCCGGTTTCATATCCAGAGAAATGTGATTGTGATTCCCAAGTCTGTTACACAACATCGTATTGAAGAAAACTTTAAGGTAAGATTGCAAATAACATTCAGGTTGGCTTTGAAGTATAGTAACTAGATGGAGTCCAACTTCTTATGTGGAAGGTAGCCATACTTTCTCACTCTTCCCAGGTTACCCTGAAAAGGAGGTGGAAGGTTCTTTAGTACCTTTATATACAGTATAATGAAGGTTAAACTAACACTCAGGATTAAGGGCAAAAGTGAGCAGAACTCGTTTAAAAATAAATGCACAAAGTGACTGTTCAGGGTCCTAGTTAGTGTTTCCTTTCTCTTGTGTGCTGAACAACCAGCAAGTAAAGCTTGCCTAATACCTGAGTGGAGTCATGTGCCACAAAAACTCTGAGTATACAAAGCAGTGTCAAGAAAATAGCTTTCCTCTACTCAGATCCAGTCTCTGATATCATATATTCTACACACACACTCTCTCTCTCTCTCTCTCTCTCTCTCTCTCTCCACAATTTGTCATATAATTGTTCTTAATTCAGTGGTACTTTACTGAATTACCAGTGAATTAAAAACACTTTTTGATTATTTGCTAAATTAAACAAGTTGTGAGAACACACATGTGGATTAACTAGAACTAGGGTGACCAGATGTCCCGGTTTTATAGGGACAGTCCTGATTTTTGGGGTTTTTTTTTTTTTTTTTTAATATATAAGCTCCTATTACCCCCCCCCCCCACACACACACCCTCTGTCCCGATTTTTCACACTTGCCATCTGGTTACCCTAACTGGAACACTGAATTTTTCAAGCATTGTATTCTTAACAGGCCAGTAAAACGTATTACCCATACTCAGAGGCGTTAGCTGTCAATGAATATGAACAAAAGTGCAGGATGAATGTGTAGCTAATTATTATAACAGTTCACAAAAGCTTTCAGTATAGCTGACGTGTCTATCACTTTAGCTTACACCTTTCTCTACCAATAGACTGCAGCTGTCCAAAGGGAAATACTTTAGTTGTACAAAGCAATCATTGCTTTTAACCAGCACCGGTTTGTTTCAGGTCAAGTTGGGAGTGTTTATGAAGCTTTTCTTTCAGTCTTGTGAATCTGTGATCACCCAAGTCTTGAGTACACTGCCTGAAAAGCTAACTAAAAGTTTTCTCTTGTCAGGTGTTTGACTTTGAATTGACTAAAGAGGAGATGGAAACCATCCTCACCTTTAATAGGAACTGGAGAGCCTGTGCATTCACTATGTAGGTGACAATGTTTGAAAACACTAAGTGCTAAGTATTCTATGCAGATTGCTTTAAAAAAAAAATCCAGGAATTAATTGTGTGTGTGTGTGTGTGTGTGTGTGTGATATTGATTGATTGATTTAAAAAAAAAACCTCTGCAAACTGAAATTTGCCTAAGATCTGTCTGACAAACAGATCTGTCCAAAAATCTTTTTTTTTTTTTTTTTTTTTTCCTTCTTCCCAGGAAGGTTTTAACATCTTCACAGTGGTAAACATGTGGCCTTGTTTTTAATACTTCTTGATAAATAACTGAGTTTAAATCAAATGTAGGTAAGACCCTAAACAGGAGTTCTTAGTATCTAGTTCTAAAGCTAGCTCTGACATGGGACTGTATCTGTGATATTGATCGAGCCTTTTAACTATCTGCCTCATGCTTTGTCAGTAGAATGGAGATACCTACCTCTCTGGAGTTTAGCATGCTAAATACTTAATTCCAATGGAGAATTAAGGAATTAAATTGCCTGTGGAAGCCCTAAAACTTGAGATGCATTGATCAGCTTCTGTGCTGTCAGTTGAGTTTTCAGTCCACATTATAAAATGAAATAATTTTAAATTGATTTTTAATACCTGCCAAAATGAAACCAGTAACTAGTGTTCTTCCATCCAAATAGATCTGCATTCCTACTTAGCTGTGCATGAACATGTCCCTGCTCATCATGATGATTCAAAATTATCCCTTTGTTCCCTTTTGCTTGATGGATGAGAGGAAATCAGGCAGTCATGATTATCTGTTGCTGGGGTGTAGTGGGGGATTTTGTTTAGTTTGTTTCTTTTCAATTAAGTCTGTTTTTTGGAGTGGGAAGTCTCAGACTTTAGGCAATCCCAGAATCACACAGAGAGTCGTAGGCGTGCGCAGCCCATTTCATTAGGGTGTGCACCCAGGGAGCCCCACCCTGCCCCCATCCACTCCCTCCTACATCCTGTCCCCTGACTACCACCTCCTGGGACCCCTGCCCTTAACTGCCCCCCAGAACCCCTCCCCCTATCTAAGCCTCCCTGCTCCTTGTCCCCTGACTGCCCCCCTAGGACCCTACCTGTCCCCTGACTGCCCCGACCCTTATCCACATCCCTGCCCCTAGACAGACCCCCCCCCCCCAGGACTGCCACGCCTATCCAACTGCTCCCCACCCCCTGACAGGCCCCCCCCCAGAACTCCTGACTCATCCAACCCCCCCAGCTCCTTGTCCCCTGACCA
>NW_020664463.1:85258-90603 GCF_002925995.2 Terrapene triunguis | reverse complement strand
CCCCGTGACAGACCATGGAACTCCCATGCCCCATCCAACCCCCCCTGCTCCCTGACTGCCTCCTCCAGAGACCCCCTGCCCCTAACGATCCCCCCGGGATCCCACCCCCTATCCAACCCACCCTGCTCCCTGTTCCTTGACTGCCCCCACCCCTTATCCAACCCCCCTGACCCTGGACCCCTTACCATGAGATGAGGGTCCTAGCCTCCCCGCGGTGCCAAACACTGCCCCGCAGAAGCATGCAGCCCCAGCTCCACAGGCGGGATGGGAGAAGGAGGGGCTCAGGCCAGCTCCACACACAGTGGGGTCAGGGCTTCAGCCCTGCAAGTTTTGCCACTAGGGTGGCTGGGGCTCCCGAGACGGGGACTTCAACCCCACATCTTCTGCCAGGGTCCAGGGCTTCTCCTCCCTGTCCCAGTGTGGCTCCTCCACCCACTCCACTGCAGCTCCTGCCGGGGTCCGGGCTTCTCCTCTTCTCCCCCCTCCTCCCAGTGCAGCTCCTGCCGGGGTCCGGGCTTCTCCTCCACCCCCACTCCCTCCCCCCACGTGGCTCCAGCCCTATCTGGGGCTTCTTCTCCCACCCCCACATGGCTCCTGCCGGTATCTGGAGCTTCTCCCACTGCACCCAGCCCTAGCCTAGCTGGGCTCCCTTCAGTCGCCTGCTGTGGCCGGAGTGGAGCCTGGCTGGCAGGGAGCAGCCATACACGTGGACGCCATGGCCACCAGCCCAAGAGGTGCAGGGCAGCCCTAGGCAAGCAGGGGCTGGCTGTGCTGCTGCTGATAGCCCCGCACTCCCGCCCACACCTAACCCTATAGGGGGGGTGTGTGTGTGTGTCGCTCGGCCCCTGCCGGAGATTTGAGCCTGCCCGGCAAACAGCTGAGGAGGGGAGGGGGGAGAAGCAGCCTTCCCAGCCAGAGCTCAGGGCATTAGGGTGTGCTGGGGCACACCCCGTGCGCACGCCTATGCAGAGTACTCTCACTCTTCTGTCGCACTCTGAAATGATCTCTGGAACTGAGTGTGTTTAAAGGGTGCTGTCCTAAATGGACAGTAACCCTGTTTCAAATCAAGTGTCAAACAGCTCTGAGTAAAGTTGTTTTAGCCTAAACAATAGTGGGTTTTTTGTTGTTGTTGTTTTGCCTTGGGTGAATTTAAAATAGCTCAGATTCTTATTACTAATGTCCCATCTGAAGAACAGGTCAATGATGTAACTAAGCTTAAATTTTCAAAACTGAGTGAAAGTTTTTTGGGGTCTTTTGGGTTTTTTGTAAATAGAATTCTAACACAATAACAAATTTAGCAAGCAATCTTGCATTAGTCTGTATGAAATTAAAGAGACCGCAATATAGAGAAATTAACACAATATTAGGAGTTAAATTCCCAAATCCTGAGCCTGGCAGTCCAGCTTATTTGTCACATACAACTCACTTGATCTCTCTGCCAGACTTGTTTTTTTTGTTTTTCCCCCCCCACCACCACCATCTTTAAAATATGGACATGATCTCATTAGGGATATTGAGTGTTGAAGTTTGAAATGTTTAGTATGAAGTATTAATACTTCTATACAGATCATAGCACCTTGCAATATCAAGCTCAGACATCAAAACTGATTGTTCAAAAATCTAAAAACTTACCATTTGAATAACACAGCACAAATGTAATCTAAAAAGCATTCAGATCTCCCTGCCTGTGACCTCTCAATGCCTAAATGCAAAGGGGTTGGGGAAGTTTGTGCATAAACTGGATATGTTTGAGGCTGGTAGGAACTTAATGCCTGTGCGGACTGCTTGTGTACCATTCAGACCCTTCTTGTCGGTCCAAAAAAAGGCACCAATGCCAACATGAGTAGCATTTAATTCTGATTTCAGAATAACCTTTCTTCTTTTTCTTTTCCTCAGGTGCACAAATCACAAGGACTATCCTTTCAAAGCTGAGTATTAAAGCTGGTGGTGTCTTGCCATGCTTCCTGACCCCTGGCAGTGGTTCACTTCTGCTGTTACCTCTGACTTGTTCATTTGTCCCAATAGCTGTCTTTCACACTGCAGCTATCCTGTAGCCAAAATAGAAGTACAGTGTATGTGCTCAAAGGAAATTTTATAAGGCGTCTGAAGAACAAAACACTGAATATAATTTTGACCTCCTTATTACGTGGGAGTGTTTTTTGCCAAGATGTCTGGCTGAGATTGGCTCAAGTTGAACAGAAAATACAGTAGTTCAAATTCTCTGTTCACACTGTTTCACAACAGGTTGTAATGTGATTGAGATTAGTCTCCGCTCCCAGCTGGAAGGGTTAGACTGCTGTCATTTGGAAGAGCCAATTCTGAAGCCTTGTCTGTTAAATTCCTGTTTTTGGAACACTCCTTTACCTTTCACTCCAGGTTGAAGTGCCAGTTGACTTCTGAGTATGGACATTTGCTACGTGTGCAGCTCTCCCAAACAATGGAGCTTTTTTGGCAATATAAATCTGTTCTTCGCTTGTAATAAAACGTTGTCTAGTTATTCCGTGTAATGAGATTATTTCAGCATTGCCATGACAGTAGTTCTGCAGCTGCCCCTCTGTGTGCAGCTGTCTCCAGCCCTCAAACAAGAGACTAGAAAATCATTCTTGGTGTCTAATCACAGAAAGCTCACTTCACTTTCATACTAACTTCTTATGCAGAACCTGCTATCCTTAAAGGATCTGCAGCTTTTGTGGTACTGATGCAAAAACGCATGAGTACTGTGCATTAGGATGGCCAGTACAAAGGTTACACCAAAGGCTTACTGAGCTACAAAAAGCAGTCTTCAGCCTTTCTTAAATAACCAAACTAAAAGATGGTATGCAAAAACACCTACATTAGGGCCTGGTCTACACTACGGGATTAATTCGGATTTAGCAGCGTTAATTCGAATTAACCCTTCACCCGTCCACACAACAGAGCCATTTAGTTCGAATTAAAGGGCGCTTTAAATCGATTTCTGTACTCCACCTCGACGAGCGGAGTAGCGCCAAAATCGATTTTGTTAATTCGAATTAGGGTTAGTGTGGCCGCCACCACCGAATTAATGTGGTTAAAAACCGAATTAATGTGCTTAGTGTGGCCGCGCACAATCGAATTTATACAACCTGTTTCCCAAATTCGAATTATCTAAATTCGGATTAATCCCGTAGTGTAGACATACCCTAAGAATCAGCAAATCCGATAAATTGCAATAACCATAAAGCCACCACTTCAATGATATGCATTTTCCTATACTTTGAAATTCATCAGCTGCAGTTATACTTCAGGCCACATTTTAGGATCCTCACAACTAAGGTATTTTTAGCACACATTAGTAATGACTGAAGGGGCTAGTGCCAGTACAGAGCTTAATATGTGGCATAATTACAGCACTTGCCACTGGAGCTGGTCAAAAATGGTCTGGCAAATTATTTTTGACAGAAAATTGGGTTTCTAGAAGAGAAGAATGGCCATAGTGGGTCAGACCAATGGTCCATCTAGCCCAGTATCCTGTCTTCTAACAGTGGCCGCTGCTGGATGCTTCAGAGGGAATGAATAGAACAGGGCAAATTCAAGTGATCCACCCCCCGTCGTCCAGACCAGCTTCTGGCAGTCAGAGGCTTAAGGACACCCAGAGCATGGGGTTGCATCCCTGACCATTTTGGCTAAGAGCCATTGATGAACCTACCCTCCATGAACTTATCTAACTTTTTTTCTTTTTTCCTTTTGAACCCAGTTATACTTATGGCCTTCACAATTTCCCCAGGCTGATTGAACTGTGTGAAGAAGTACTTTCTTTTTGTTTCTTTTTAAACCAGCTGCCTATTAGTTTCATCGGGTGACCCTTGGTTTTTGTGTTATGTGAAGGGATAAATAACTTTCCACACACCATTCATGATTTTATAGACCTCTGTCATATCTCTCCTTAGTCGTCTCTTTTCTAAATTGAACAGTCCCAGTCTTCTTAATCTCTCCTCATACGGAATCTGTTCCATACCCCTAATAGTTTTTATTGCCCTTCTCTGTATCTTTTCCAATAAATCTTATCTATCCCTTTCCTAATAATTCCTCACCTGTTAGCCTGTTTTTACTGCCACTGCACATTGAGCAGATGTTTTCAGACAACCGTCCACGTTGACTCCAAAATCTGTCTTGAGTAGTAACAGCTAATTTAGACCCCATTCTGTATGTATAGTTTTCAATGTGCATTTCTTTGCATTTATCAACTTTGAATTTCATCTACCATTTTGTTGCCCAGTCACCCACTTTTGTGCAATCTTTGTAATACTTCACAGTCAGCTTTTTCTCTATCTTGAGTAATTTTATCTTCCACAATTTTGCCACCTCACTGTTTTATCCCTTTCTCCAGATCATTTGTGAATATGTTGAACAGCACTGATCCCAGTATAGATTCTTGGAGGACCCTACTATTTCCTGCTCTCCATTGTGAAAACTGACCATTTATTTCTACCCTTTTGTTTTCTAATTCTTAGCCAGTTACTGATCCATGAGAGGACTTTCCCTCTTATTCCATGACTGCAATTTCATATTTGAGTTCCTTCTGAACCCTTGAGTGAATACCATCTGGTCCTGGTGACTTATTACTGTTTCATTTTATCAATTTGTTCCAAAAGCCCCTCAAGTGACATCACAATCTGGGACAGTTCCTCAGATTTGTCACCTAAGAAGAATTGCTCGTGTATAGAAATCTTCATCACATTCATGTGCAGTGAAGACTGATGCAAAGAATTCATTTAAATTCTTCACATCGGCCTTGTCTTCCTTGAGTGCTCCTTTAGCTCCTCGATTGTCCAGTGGCCCCACTGACTTTTTGGCACGCATCTTGCTTCTGATGTACTTAAAATTCTTTTTGCTGTTTAGTTTTTGTCTTTTGCTAGTTGTTTTTCAGATTCTCCTTTGGCCTGCCTAATTATACTTGACTTGTCAGAGTTTGTTCCTTTCTATTTTCCTCAGTAGGATTTGACTTATAATTTTTTAAAGGATGCCATTTTGCTTCTTAATCGCCTTTTACTGTGTTTAGCCATGGTGGAATTATTTTTTTTTTTTTTTTGGTCTTTTTACTGTTTTTTTTTTTTTTTTTGAGCCTCTGTTATGGTGTTTTTAAAAAGTTTCCATGTAGTTTGCAGGCACATCACTCTTTTGACTGTTGCTTTTAACTTCCATTTAACTAGCTTCTTCATTTTTGTGTAGTTCCTATTTTTGAAGCTAAGTGCTATTGTGGGGGCTTAATTATATTATGGTCACTATGGCTGAGCTGTCAGCTATAGTCACTTCTTTGACCAGATCCTGTGCTCCATTTAAGATTAAATCAAGAATTACCTCTCCCCTTGTGGGTTCTAGGACTA
>NW_020664463.1:84284-84858 GCF_002925995.2 Terrapene triunguis | reverse complement strand
ATGAAACCAGTAACTAGTGTTCTTCCATCCAAATAGATCTGCATTCCTACTTAGCTGTGCATGAACATGTCCCTGCTCATCATGATGATTCAAAATTATCCCTTTGTTCCCTTTTGCTTGATGGATGAGAGGAAATCAGGCAGTCATGATTATCTGTTGCTGGGGTGTAGTGGGGGATTTTGTTTAGTTTGTTTCTTTTCAACTAAGTCTGTTTTTTGGAGTGGGAAGTCTCAGACTTTAGGCAATCCCAGAATCACACAGAGAGTCGTAGGCGTGCGCAGCCCATTTCATTAGGGTGTGCACCCAGGGAGCCCCACCCTGCCCCCATCCACTCCCTCCTACATCCTGTCCCCTGACTACCACCTCCTGGGACCCCTGCCCTTAACTGCCCCCCAGAACCCCTCCCCCTATCTAAGCCTCCCTGCTCCTTGTCCCCTGACTGCCCCCCTAGGACCCTACCTGTCCCCTGACTGCCCCGACCCTTATCCACATCCCTGCCCCTAGACAGACCCCCCCCCCAGGACTGCCACGCCTATCCAACTGCTCCCCACCCCCTGACAGGCCCCCCCCCAGA
>NW_020664463.1:12564-84184 GCF_002925995.2 Terrapene triunguis | reverse complement strand
CCCCGTGACAGACCATGGAACTCCCATGCCCCATCCAACCCCCCCTGCTCCCTGACTGCCTCCTCCAGAGACCCCCTGCCCCTAACGATCCCCCCGGGATCCCACCCCCTATCCAACCCACCCTGCTCCCTGTTCCCTGACTGCCCCCACCCCTTATCCAACCCCCCTGACCCTGGACCCCTTACCATGAGATGAGGGTCCTAGCCTCCCCGCGGTGCCAAACACTGCCCCGCAGAAGCATGCAGCCCCAGCTCCACAGGCAGGATGGGAGACGGAGGGGCTCAGGCCAGCTCCACACACAGTGGGGTCAGGGCTTCAGCCCTGCAAGTTTTGCCACTAGGGTGGCTGGGGCTCCCGAGACGGGGACTTCAACCCCACATCTTCTGCCAGGGTCCAGGGCTTCTCCTCCCTGTCCCAGTGTGGCTCCTCCACCCACTCCACTGCAGCTCCTGCCGGGGTCCGGGCTTCTCCTCTTCTCCCCCCTCCTCCCAGTGCAGCTCCTGCCGGGGTCCGGGCTTCTCCTCCACCCCCACTCCCTCCCCCCACGTGGCTCCAGCCCTATCTCGGGCTTCTCTTCTCCCACCCCCGCATGGCTCCTGCCGGTATCTGGAGCTTCTCCCACTGCACCCAGCCCTAGCCTAGCTGGGCTCCCTTCAGTCGCCTGCTGTGGCCGGAGTGGAGCCTGGCTGGCAGGGAGCAGCCATACACGTGGACGCCATGGCCACCAGCCCAAGAGGTGCAGGGCAGCCCTAGGCAAGCAGGGGCTGGCTGTGCTGCTGCTGATAGCCCCGCACTCCCGCCCACACCTAACCCTAAGGGTGTGTGTGTGTGTGTGTGTGTGTGTGTGTCGCTCGGCCCCTGCCGGAGATTTGAGCCTGCCCGGCAAACAGCTGAGGAGGGGAGGAGCAGCCTTCCCAGCCAGAGCTCAGGGCATTAGGGTGTGCTGGGGCACACCCCGTGCGCACGCCTATGCAGAGTACTCTCACTCTTCTGTCGCACTCTGAAATGATCTCTGGAACTGAGTGTGTTTAAAGGGTGCTGTCCTAAATGGACAGTAACCCTGTTTCAAATCAAGTGTCAAACAGCTCTGAGTAAAGTTGTTTTAGCCTAAACAATAGTGGGTTTTTTGTTGTTGTTTTGCCTTGGGTGAATTTAAAATAGCTCAGATTCTTATTACTAATGTCCCATATGACGAACAGGTCAATGATGTAACTAAGCTTAAATTTTCAAAACTGAGTGAAAGTTTTTTGGGGTCTTTTGGGTTTTTTGTAAATAGAATTCTAACACAATAACAAATTTAGCAAGCAATCTTGCATTAGTCTGTATGAAATTAAAGAGACCGCAATATAGAGAAATTAACACAATATTAGGAGTTAAATTCCCAAATCCTGAGCCTGGCTGTCCAGCTTATTTGTCACATACAACTCACTTGATCTCTCTGCCAGACTTGTTTTTTTTGTTTTTCCCCCCCCACCACCACCATCTTTAAAATATGGACATGATCTCATTAGGGATATTGAGTGTTGAAGTTTGAAATGTTTAGTATGAAGTATTAATACTTCTATACAGATCATAGCACCTTGCAATATCAAGCTCAGACATCAAAACTGATTGTTCAAAAATCTAAAAACTTACCATTTGAATAACACAGCACAAATGTAATCTAAAAAGCATTCAGATCTCCCTGCCTGTGACCTCTCAATGCCTAAATGCAAAGGGGTTGGGGAAGTTTGTGCATAAACTGGATATGTTTGAGGCTGGTAGGAACTTAATGCCTGTGCGGACTGCTTGTGTACCATTCAGACCCTTCTTGTCGGTCCAAAAAAAGGCACCAATGCCAACATGAGTAGCATTTAATTCTGATTTCAGAATAACCTTTCTTCTTTTTCTTTTCCTCAGGTGCACAAATCACAAGGACTATCCTTTCAAAGCTGAGTATTAAAGCTGGTGGTGTCTTGCCATGCTTCCTGACCCCTGACAGTGGTTCACTTCTGCTGTTACCTCTGACTTGTTCATTTGTCCCAATAGCTGTCTTTCACACTGCAGCTATCCTGTAGCCAAAATAGAAGTACAGTGTATGTGCTCAAAGGAAATTTTATAAGGAGTCTGAAGAACAAAACACTGAATATAATTTTGACCTCCTTATTACGTGGGAGTGTTTTTTGCCAAGATGTCTGGCTGAGATTGGCTCAAGTTGAACAGAAAATACAGTAGTTCAAATTCTCTGTTCACACTGTTTCACAACAGGTTGTAATGTGATTGAGATTAGTCTCTGCTCCCAGCTGGAAGGGTCAGACTGCTGTCATTTGGAAGAGCCAATTCTGAAGCCTTGTCTGTTAAATTCCTGTTTTTGGAACACTCCTTTACCTTTCACTCCAGGTTGAAGTGCCAGTTGACTTCTGAGTATGGACATTTGCTACCTGTGCAGCTCTCCCAAACAATGGACCTTTTTTGGCAATATAAATCTGTTCTTCGCTTGTAATAAAACGTTGTCTAGTTATTACGTGTAATGAGATTATTTCAGCATTGCCGTGACAATAGTTCTGCAGCTGCCCCTTTGTGTGCAGCTGTCTCCAGCCCTCAAACAAGAGACTAGAAAATCATTCTTGGTGTCTAATCACAGAAAGCTCACTTCACTTTCATACTAACTTCTTATGCAGAACCTGCTATCCTTAAAGGATCTGCAGCTTTTGTGGTACTGATGCAAAAACACATGAGTACTGTGCATTAGGATGGCCAGTACAAAGGTTACACCAAAGGCTTACTGAGCTACAAAAAGCAGTCTTCAGCCTTTCTTAAATAACCAAACTAAAAGATGGTATGCAAAAACACCTACATTAAGAATCAGCAAATCCGATAAATTGCAATAACCATAAAGCCACCACTTCAATGATATGCATTTTCCTATACTTTGAAATTCATCAGCTGCAGTTATACTTCAGGCCACATTTTAGGATCCTCACAACTAAGGTATTTTTAGCACACATTAGTAATGACTGAAGGGGCTAGTGCCAGTACAGAGCTTAATATGTGGCATAATTACAGCACTTGTCACTGGAGCTGGTCAAAAATGGTCTGGCAAATTATTTTTGACAGAAAATTGGGTTTCTAGAAGAGAAGAATGGCCATAGTGGGTCAGACCAATGGTCCATCTAGCCCAGTATCCTGTCTTCTAACAGTGGCCGCTGCTGGATGCTTCAGAGGGAATGAATAGAACAGGGCAAATTCAAGTGATCCACCCCCCGTCGTCCAGACCAGCTTCTGGCAGTCAGAGGCTTAAGGACACCCAGAGCATGGGGTTGCATCCCTGACCATTTTGGCTAAGAGCCATTGATGAACCTACCCTCCATGAACTTATCTAACTTTTTTTTTCTTTTTTCCTTTTGAACCCAGTTATACTTATGGCCTTCACAATTTCCCCAGGCTGATTGAACTGTGTGAAGAAGTACTTTCTTTTTGTTTCTTTTTAAACCAGCTGCCTATTAGTTTCATCGGGTGACCCTTGGTTTTTGTGTTATGTGAAGGGATAAATAACTTTCCACACACCATTCATGATTTTATAGACCTCTGTCATATCTCTCCTTAGTCGTCTCTTTTCTAAATTGAACAGTCCCAGTCTTCTTAATCTCTCCTCATACGGAATCTGTTCCATACCCCTAATAGTTTTTATTGCCCTTCTCTGTATCTTTTCCAATAAATCTTATCTATCCCTTTCCTAATAATTCCTCACCTGTTAGCCTGTTTTTACTGCCACTGCACATTGAGCAGATGTTTTCAGACAACCGTCCACGATGACTCCAAAATCTGTCTTGAGTAGTAACAGCTAATTTAGACCCCATTCTGTATGTATAGTTTTCAATGTGCATTTCTTTGCATTTATCAACTTTGAATTTCATCTACCATTTTGTTGCCCAGTCACCCACTTTTGTGCAATCTTTGTAATACTTCACAGTCAGCTTTTTCTCTATCTTGAGTAATTTTATCTTCCACAATTTTGCCACCTCACTGTTTTATCCCTTTCTCCAGATCATTTGTGAATATGTTGAACAGCACTGATCCCAGTACAGATTCTTGGAGGACCCTACTATTTCCTGCTCTCCATTGTGAAAACTGACCATTTATTTCTACCCTTTTGTTTTCTAATTCTTAGCCAGTTACTGATCCATGAGAGGACTTTCCCTCTTATCTCATGACTGCAATTTCATATTTGAGTTCCTTCTGAACCCTTGAGTGAATACCATCTGGTCCTGGTGACTTATTACTGTTTCATTTTATCAATTTGTTCCAAAAGCCCCTCAAGTGACATCACAATCTGGGACAGTTCCTCAGATTTGTCACCTAAGAAGAATTGCTCGTGTATAGAAATCTTCATCACATTCATGTGCAGTGAAGACTGATGCAAAGAATTCATTTAAATTCTTCACATCGGCCTTGTCTTCCTTGAGTGCTCCTTTAGCTCCTCGATTGTCCAGTGGCCCCACTGACTTTTTGGCACGCATCTTGCTTCTGATGTACTTAAAATTCTTTTTGCTGTTTAGTTTTTGTCTTTTGCTAGTTGTTTTTCAGATTCTCCTTTGGCCTGCCTAATTATACTTGACTTGTCAGAGTTTGTTCCTTTCTATTTTCCTCAGTAGGATTTGACTTATAATTTTTTAAAGGATGCCATTTTGCTTCTTAATCGCCTTTTACTGTGTTTAGCCATGGTGGAATTATTTTTTTTTTTTTTTTGGTCTTTTTACTGTTTTTTTTTTTTTTTTTGAGCCTCTGTTATGGTGTTTTTAAAAAGTTTCCATGTAGTTTGCAGGCACATCACTCTTTTGACTGTTGCTTTTAACTTCCATTTAACTAGCTTCTTCATTTTTGTGTAGTTCCTATTTTTGAAGCTAAGTGCTATTGTGGGGGCTTAATTATATTATGGTCACTATGGCTGAGCTGTCAGCTATAGTCACTTCTTTGACCAGATCCTGTGCTCCATTTAAGATTAAATCAAGAATTACCTCTCCCCTTGTGGGTTCTAGGACTAGCTGCTCCAAGAAGCAGTCATTCATGCTATCTAGAAATTTTCTCTACATCCTGTCCTGAGGTGACACATTACCCCATCAATATGGGGATAGTTGAAATCCCCCATTGAGTTTTTTCTATTTTTGTAGCCTCTAATCTCCTTGAGTACTTCAATCACCCTCGTGGTCAGTAGTCTGTTCCTATTGCTATGCTCTTCTTAATAAAGCATGGAATTTCTAGCCACAGAACTTCTAGGGTATTTTTGATTCATTTAAGCTTTTTCGTATAGTTGACTCTCTGCTTTCTTTCACATGTAGTGCCACTCCCCAACCAGCACAACCTACTTTGTCATTCCTATATAGCAGTGGTTCTCAACCTGGGCCCAAATCAGCACGCAGCCGCGGCCCGTGTGACATCCTCAGGGCCATACAGGTAGTATTGGATGCAGCCAACAATAGTAAATGGGTTGAGAACCACTGCTATATACCTTATGCTGATGCTACCGTCCCCCATTGATTCTCATCGTTCCATGAAGTTTGTGTGATGCTTGTTTTATCAATAGCCTCACTTAAGGCCAGGCACTCAAGTTCCCGCATCTTAATACTTAGATGTCTAGCATTTGTACACAAGCACTTATTAAATTTGTCCATATTTAGTTGTCTGCCTTCATGCAATGTAATGAGGGAGGGATAGTCAGTGGTTTGAGCATTGGCCTGCTAAACCCAAGGGTGTGAGCTCAATCCTTGAGGGAGCCACTTAGGGATCTGGGGCAAAATCAGTACTTGGTCTTGCTAATGAAGGCAGGGGGCTGGACTCGATGACCTTTCAGGGTCCCTTCCAGTTCTATGAGATAGGCATATTTCCATATATTCAATTGAAGGGGACTCTTTTTTGTTTGATTGTTTCTATTCAGCTTCTGCGTGTACTTTATCAACTTCTATCCTCTCCTCTTTACTAGGATATCAAAAATCCCCATTAATAGAGCCTCCCCTAGGGATGTATTTGTCCAAACAGTGTGCTCCTCTCACCCTGTTGGTTTTCCCATAGCCAGAGTTTAAAAACTCCTCTATAACCTTTTTAATTTTATATGCCAGCAATTCTGGTCCTTCCTCTACAGGCTCTTCCTTTCCCAAAAGCTTCCCTAGCCCCTAATAAACCTAAGGATCTCTCTACCTTTCCCTATGACTGAGAGGTCAAGAAGGCTCCAGTCTCAGGAAAGGAAGAGCACAGAGGTGGACTCCATCAACACAGTCATGACAAAGTAATAAAAAAGGGTTCAGGAGGGGCTAGACGCCAGGGATATGCTACAAGGGTAAATGGGAGGTGAGGGGGTCTGTGCTGGTGTAGAGTGAGCCCTCTGACCCCTCAGGGGTACTGGGTCATGGTGACCCCCAGTTATAGTTCCATTTCCACCAGAGTGGGGGTGGGGGAAATCTTAGGTTGGAGTTCAAATGAGGCCTTTCATAAAGGGGCATTCTGCTGCCTGGTAACACAGAGAACAATTTTGCCAAACTTTGTGTCAGCATAACATCTCCCTGATATCACTTCACTCCCAACATATCTACTGGATTCCTTAGAGACCATCTGCTGAACTCCACTGAGACATGATCATAAGATCTGTACATAAAAAGTCCCAATCCATAATGAGCTGCCTGGGAGATTGCATTTGGGTGAGTTGCCCTCGTGAGAGGAATGCAGGACGAGGACTCTTTAGAAGCATGTGAGCTCAGGAAAAGGATCTGTCACAAGGAAACAGGCTTAGGCAAAGAAATCTGGGTACTGATATACAATGACCAAGGGGCCGTCTATAAGGATATCATCGTACAGGGAGCACCATTTGCAGGAAAGTGTCCCCATTCCTTTGGAGACAACATGGACAGCTCAGTGCACATCAGGGACCTTTTCCTGTAGCTGGGAGATTTGCCCTGGGCTAGGTGAATTTCTAAAGGTGCGGGCCTACAAAAAACTTAACAGTGTTTAGCTGTACTGAGACCACAGCTTATCATGCTGACAAATACAATACACCTCTACCCCAATATAATGCGGTCCTTGGGGAGACAAAAAATCTCACCGCGTTATAGGTGAGACTGCGTTATATCAAACTTGCTTTGGTTCCCCCTGTTCCTTGTTCCCTGACTGCCCCCTCCAGAGACCCCCGTCCCTAATCACCCCCAGGACTCCATCCCCTACCCAACCCCCCTGTCCCCTGACTGCTCCGACCCCTATCCACACTTCCACCCCCTGACAGGCACTCACGGCAGCGGCGGGAAGTGGAGCAGCCCAGCCCCAGCCCGCTCCACTCCGCCAGCTCCCAGCCACCAGCTCCGCTTCCCGCCATCGGTGAGTGCAGGGAGGTTGGGGAAAGGATGCCCTCCGCCCCCCGCAACTCACCTGTGGGAAGCAGAGCAACGCGGCCCCAGCCTGCTCCACTCTCCTTGCCACGGCACAAGCCGTGTCGCTGGGGGGCGGCTGGGGAAAGGTCCTGCACTCACCTGCGGTGGGAAGCGGAGCGCCATGGCTGGGAGCTGGCGGAGTGGAGCGGGCTGGGGCCAGGCTGCTCCGCTTCCCACTGCCGATGAGTGCAGGGAGGTTGGGGAAAGGACGCCCTCCGCACTCACCTGCGGTGGGAAGTGGAGCGATGCGGCCCCAGCCCACTCCACTCCGCCAGCTCCCAGCCGCGGAACTCCGCTTCCTGCTGCCGGTGAGTGCGGGGAGGTTGGGGAAAGGATGCACCCCCCCTACTCACCTGCAGTGGGAAGTGGAGCACTGCGGCTGGGAGCTGGCAGAGTGGAGCTGGCTGGGGCCGGGCTGCTCCGCTTCCACCGCTGCTGGTGAGTGCAGGGGGGATCCCTTCCTCCAAGCCACCTCCCCCAAGCGACATGGCTGGAGCTGGTGTGAGGGAAGCAGAGCGGGCTGCTCCCGGCCTCCTGCTAATCCCCTGGGCCACTCTGGGACTGCAGGGCCCCCAAAAGTGCCCTCCCCCAGCTCCTGCATTCCAGACCCTGGGGGGGGGGGAGCCCCTGACCGCCCCCGAGACCCTCTGCCCCTTATCCAACCCCTCAGCCCCGGACTGGCCCGGCACCCTTAACAAGCTGCTCAGAGCAGCGTGTCAGAGGTTTACCGTGTTGTATGCGAACCCGCCTTATATCGGGTTGCGTTATATTGGGGTAGAGGTGTATTGTTTCCTTGTACTCCCCCATCTGTCCATCTCCATTGGTTGTCTCTTGTCTTTTACTTAGACTGTTAGCCCCTTGGGGCAGGGACTGTTTTTTGTTTTCTGCTTGTACAGCACCTAGCGCAGTGGGGTCTTGGTCCATGACAGGGGTTCCCAGGCACTACAATAATACAAATAATAATAAAGGGTGGAGAATGAAGAGAAGAGAAGTTGCTACATGGGCGAAGAACAAACTAAAGAACCTCTAGCTCTTTTGTTCTGTCCATGTCTCTCTTGCCCTTTGCTGTTCTACCCAATTATGCAATAACTAATAAAAAATGACAAGTTATACCAGTGGTCCCCAACGCGGTGCCGGCGAGCGCCATGGCGCCCGCCGGGACATTTATGTGCTCCCGCCTAGTGCCCAGCAGGGGAGAGAAGCTGCGTCCCCGCGCCTGCCGGGGACAGAGAACTCCGGGGCTGCAGGCGCCAGTGTTCTCTGTCCTCACGGCTTCTCTCTTCTCTCTGGATTCATATATTATGTAATATTAAATATGATGTTTTTCGTATTATTTAATGTACTAATACAAAATAAGCCTTGAAAAATTGTTGGCGCCTGCCACACTCTTCTGAAAACATGAATGTGCTACTGGCCACGAAAAGGTTGGAGACCACTGAGTTATACCATGAGATGGTTTCTGGTAGCAAGCTATATTTTAGGATGAGTTATGGGCAAAGATTCTCCCAACCCTGCTGCTCATTAGGCAGTAAGATGATGGGAAGGGAAAGTTACTCAGGACCCAGGTTTCTGATTCTCATTTATACTACTTATAATCTTACCCTATAGCAAATAAGTTTAAAAAATTCACAATAATACACTTGTAGCTTTTAAATTACCCAAAGTGAATCCATGCAGATTGGCTCTCTCACTGCCTGCTCTACATTAATAAGAAACACTTGCACAGAGCAGTAAGGCCTAGCTCCTTAAAGTTATTTAGACTCCTAACTTTGATTGAAAGCAATGGGTATTAAGTGCCTTAAGACCTCTGTAGATCTGGACCAAACTGCTCACAGAAGAGTTCATCTTGAACTACTAAGAAATTAACCAAAGGGGTCAATTGCAATCATATGTGTACGATTATTCACTTTCCCAAGAACCCCTGTATGTTGTCCCACATACATTCTAGCCTCATTGGTCACAGCAGAGAGTACTTCTTTCTCACGGGTTTGCTGAACTGTCAGTCTTCAGCTCCTGACCACCTTCCTCCCCAAAGACATCACCACAGGTACATAAAAGGTGAGTAGGTTGATGTGAGTATTTACTGGAATATCAAGTACAGCTGATAAGGCCAGGTAAATAATTACTGTAGATGAGATGATGGTAAATAAAAACTTTGATTGTTTTCTTTATGCATTTATTAGTTTCAAGTATATAGTAATTAGCATAAAATGCTACTTTTTAAAATTTATGAGTGATGCAGTTTGTATTTCTGGTTTGTGGTTTTTTTGTTTGTTTTTTCCTTCTCTACTTCCTTCCTGATAGGGGAGAGAGAAGGCATTAAGTTGGGGCTTCTTTACTGTGATCTATAGCTGGTAGCTTTGGCTTTTTTTCTTTCCTGCCTGATATGTAAGAACAAGACTTTAGTTTTGTGAGATAGAACTCCTCTCAAATGTGACTACTCAGAGATTCTCTTAATCCTACATCATATGTGAGAAATAGTCTGTAAATTATATCTAAGAGGTAAAAATTAGTAAAACTAGATACTTGTAGTTCTTAAGCTATGATTGATGTGAAGGTTGTTAAGCTGCAACGTTAGTCAAATGAGTTTGTGCTCTTGACCTGTAACTGCTCCACCTCTCTTGCCTTTCAGCTGTATCTGACTCCACTATGTCTTCTGAGAAGCAAATAAATGATTCTTCCCTAGAGAACCAGGAACAGGAGCAACAGGTAGGTACATGGTATTAAGAGGGTGATATACTGACTCTCCCCTATCACTGTCTAAAAGATATTCTACTAAATGTAAAAAAGTTGTAGCGGTGTTTTTAAACTAAGTGTGGAGGTTGGGAAAGCCATCAGGTGCAGAGGAGTACATGATTTGGACAGAAACATCCCCTAGGAGAGGATCTATTAATGGGGCTTCTCTATCTCTTAGTAAGGAGGGGAGGATGGAAGCTGGCAAAGTACAGGTAGGAAACTAAGAGAGTCCCATTCAATTACATTAAGTTGCAAATAGTGAAGTCCAAAGCTGACTGAAAAGAACTAAGGGATTTCAGAAAAGTGGGTGACTAGGCAACAAAATGGCAGATGATATTCAATGTTGATAAATGCAAGCTAATGTACATTGAAAAAACATAATCCCACACACAAAGTGATGGGATCTAAATTAGCTGTTTTCACAAAAGAAACTTCTTGAAGTCATTGAGCAGATGTTTTCAGAGAACTATCCCCAATGTGCAGTAGCAGTTTAAAAAGCTAGCTATGTTGGGAATCATTAGGAAATGGGTAGATAATAAGACAGAAAAATATCATCATGCCCCTATATAAATCTATAATATACCCACACCTTGACTTCCACACGCAGTTCTGGTTGCCCCATATCAAAAGAGGATGTATTAGAACTGGAAAAAGGTACAGAGAAGGGCACCAAAATGATTAGGGATATGGAACAGCTTCCATATGAGGTGAGATTAAAAAGACTGGGGTGGCTCATCTTAGAAAAGAGATTACTAAGGGGAGGTCTATAAAATCACAAATGGTGTAGAGAAAGTGAATAGGGAAGTGTTGTGAAGGAGTAAATATGACCCAAGAACCAGGGGTCCCCCAGTGAAACTGATAGGCAGCAGGCTTAAAAGAAAAGGAACTACTTCACACAACACACACTAACCTGTGGAACTCATTGCTATGGGATGTTGTGAAGGCCATAAGTATAAGTTCATGGGGAGAGGTCCATTCCTGGCTATTAGCCAACATGGCCAGGGGATACAACCTCATGCTCTGGGTGTCTCTAGCCTGACTGCCAGAAACCGGGAGTGAACACCAGGGGATGGATCACTTGATTCCCTCCTGAAGCATCTGGAATTGGCCATGATTGGAAGACCATATACTGGGGTAGATTTGGCCATACTGGATCAAACCAATGGTCGGTCTTGTGTTCTAGCAATCCATCATAGTCTGGAGTTGAGTGACTCCAGAGCTGAATATTCATGGCGACTGTTTCCCATCCTATGAAGGAGACAGTGCGACTGGCTTTCTTCAGCACTAATGAAACTTTCTTAAAACATGCCAAGCTTGACCTAGCTGAAAGCTACTCTGGGAACTGATCTATAAATCTGAATAAACCTTCCAGATAACTAATAGCTCTTCAGTTGCAATAATAGGTCTCCCCTTAAAGAGGAAGACACACACTTGGATCTTTCAGCTAGTTAATACAGTATCCCATAGTAATTAGAGGACCATTTGACTCTGTAACCCTTCAGACTGCTGAGAACTTGGAAGCCTTTGAATTAGTGTGGGAGGAAAGGTTCATGACTATGAAATACCTGCAAGGTGCTAACTGACTTTCCTGCCTCTGTAGGCTTTCCAGTATGATGCTCTCAGTGGCTCTTTCACAAATCTCTCTCTCTCTCTCCCTTGCAGAATCTCTTGAGGCGGGTGGCCAGTCTGCCCTTGGTCAGCTCTGCCTATGACATGGCTGCGACTGCCTACACCTCCACCAAGGAGAGTCACCCCTACCTAAAGTCCTTGTGTGATGTGGCAGAGAAAGGAGTGAAGACCATTAGTGAGGCTGCAGCCAGCAGGGCACAGCCAATTCTGACTTCATTTGAACCACAGAGTGAGTAAGCTGGGCTTGCAGGTTGTTTTATGAAGGAACATAAGTGTCTCCATCCCAAGTGCAGACATAGAGTGCAATGGCTCACAGTTCCATGTCTCGTGTTTCTTTTTGAAGGCCTATATCTTGCACTTATGCTGGGGGGCGGGGGTTCCTTACTCCTTGATATAACTACAGTCCAGAGATCCTACCCTGCTGAGCACCTACCTTTTTCATTTTAAGGTTCCTGCCTATTTTGAGACTTGGTCAGTTTCTCACAGGCAGAGAAGTCATTGCCAAATAACTTCAGTGACTGCAAGTCTGTCTTCAGTCTCTGGTGGTGCACAGACAACTTGACTAACCCAATCCATAGATTACCCACATAAAGTAATCCTCTTGAGTGCGAAACCTGTTAAAAATCTAAGCATGAGCACCCAGGAGTCACCCCTGATTCCTTATTTCTAAAAGGCCATTAGAATTTAAGGGGCTCATTTTTCAGAAGTGCTGGACACCTAAAAGTCAGGTCCCTCTAAATATCAAGGTTCATGCAGGGGTGGGTTTGGTTGCTAGAAAGGACTGCTGTGGCCATCTAGTCTGACCACCTGCATAACACAGGCCCCACAAATAATGCAGGACTTCCCTGAAATAAAGGCCAATAGCTAAGGCTGAACTAAAGCATATGTCTTAGGAAAAACATCCAATCTTGACTTAAATTCCCAGGGATGGCGTCTCCATCATAATCCTACGTACATTTTCTCCAGTAGCTGACTACCCTTGGAAAAGATCTGTCTGAATTTGTCATCATAGCAGTGACCTTACACTTTAGTTGATCAAACTGAGTTGTAGGGGACTAAACTTGCCTTTCTCTATAGTTGCAACAGCAAATGAATATGCTATTAAGGGACTGGACACACTGGAAGAGAAGCTGCCAAGCCTTCAAATTACAGCGGATAAGGTAAACTTTATTCTGCTTTTCTCTAGAGAAGGTTGTAGCCACATAAACCACGTAGGGTAAGAACTGGACTAGTCCAGAGCTCTGGAGGCAGCCTCATGAACAGACTCTGGTTCAGGAAAGTGGCTGAATCATGTAAAGGAGCTACCCAGGGACAGAGATTTGTTGCCTATCTAGAATGAGGCAAAAATAGGAGGATAGCTAAAGTCTAGTAAATAGTGCTCAACTAGATCGTGGTATAATGATTCTACTCTAGGGAAGGCTATGTAGAATTTGAGGAAAGGGTATGGTGGGCGGAGGGGGGGCAGACCTCTGGATTTCAAGCAGAGAATTGTATAAACAATAAATGAAGAAAAATTACCAAATGTCTTCTGCTGTCACCACTGTAGGTTGCTTCAGACCCCAAGGAGCTGGTGCCATCCAAAGTGGAAGCTGCCAGCAGAATCTCCAGCTTAGTAGACGTGACCAGAGAAGCTGTACAAGAGAGTATGGAGTCCACCAAGTCAGTTATGACCCACAGTGTGAACACAGTCATGGGTTCAAGAATGGGCCAGATGGCTGCGAGTGGTGTGGAAGCAGTGCTGGAGAAATCGGAGGAGTTGTTAGATCAATATCTCCCCATAACAGATGAGGAACTAGGTCAGAACACATCTGAATCATGAGATGCTGGTTGCCTTCATTAGAGGTCTTAGTTCTTTTATCTTCAAGAAGGCCCTTTTCACCTTATAACATGCAAAGCTGGAGCCAAATATTATGCTCAGCCTGTCTTGCATTCACCCACCTGGTCCTTCATTTAGACATCTGCTTTTCCTGTACCATCAAAGGTAGCTGAACAGTGCTGCACAGTTCACAGGCTACTGGAAAGTAGGTGGAGATGGTTAGAATGTCACTTGTATCCTGAGGCTTATCTATCCAGACAATGAGATGTATTGGGCTCTTGGGGTGGGGAGTGATGAAGGGGAATGAGTTAGTGTCCAAATCCCTTCAACTCTTCCTAGTGCAGCTATCAAATGTGCCTGAAAAGGCACTTTCCAAATAGGAATAGCTATGGTTACTATTGCTTGTGACACATCTAGCAACTTCCTGACATAATGAATCCAACAAGATATTGAAAGTAGCTGTAGTCTAGCAGTATGGCAAAAGGGAGGAAGGCATGAAATATGTGGTTTGTTTTGTGTGTCAAACCCCATTTATTTCCTTCAGCTGAACTTGCAACATCTATAAAGGAGGATGGAGTGGCTCCTCTCCAGCCTCAAAGTTACTTTGTGCGCTTAGGCTCCCTGTCAAGCAAACTCCGCCACCGTGCCTACCAGCATTCTCTAGCCAAGATTAAAAATACCAGGCAGAGTATCCAAGAGACTCTCTCCCAGCTTCATCAAACCATTGATCTGGTAGGAACTTTCTCTGCAGCATTCTATTCTGGAGCTGATTTGGGCTGAGCAGACGGAGACCAAAGTGTCTAGGCTCTCCTGTTCTCCCTGACTACCCATGTTCCACTGGAACTAGCTGCTTCCTAAGCTAGTCTCTAACTTGGGTCTAGGCCAGGGCGGGCAAACTTCTTGGCCTGAGGGCCACATCCGGCCCTCCATACAATTTCAGAAACCTGTTAGGGGAGGCTGTGCCTCCCCAAACAGCCAGGGGTGGCCTGGCCCCCCTGCCCCTTATCTGACCCCCCCCAGGACCCCTGCCCCAGCCACTCCTCCCTGTCCCCTGACCACTGCCCCCATCCAACCCCTTCCTCTCATTCCTGACTGTGCTCCCGGGACCCCTGCCCTATCCAACCACCCCTTCTCCCTCACTGCCCTGGGAACCTCTGACCACCCTGACACCTATCCCCACTCCTGACCCCCACCCCAAACTCCCCTGCCCTCTATCCAACCCCCGCTCCCTGCCCCCTTACCATGCTGCCTGGAGCACCAGGACAGGCAGCCACGCCACCTGGCTGGAGCCAGCCACGCCACTGCACAGCACAGAGCACCGGCTCAGGCCGCATATCTGCAGCTGCGATGCCCAGCAAGAGCTCGCAGCCCAGAGCATTGCGCTGGTGGCACAGTGAGCTGAGGCTGCAGGGGAGGGAGAACAGTAGGAGAGGGGCCGGGGGCTAGCCTCCCAGGCAAGGAGCTCAGGGGCCAGGCAGGAGGGTCCCACGGGCCGGATGTGGCCCGCGAGCCATAGTTTGCCCATCTCTGGTCTAGGCAAGCAGCCAACTCCAACTGCCATAATATCTTGGTTCCATCAAACTTCACAAGCTAAGCAACACCTGGCCAACTCTGTCTCTGAAAGGAAGATCTCTGAAGAAAGCAGGTGTTGCAAGTGAGTGACTCGGGGAGGGGGGGAGATAATTTCCTTTTGGCTATGGAGCACTCTGTGTATGTCTTTGGCATATATGCCAAACATACTGAAATATAGTCCAGTCATCACTGGCATGGAGGAAGCCCCAGCATCTCGTAGATGCTCTAAAATGCTTGTGATGTATAAAAGGTGCTACGTGTTGTGGTAAGACTCCTTTTCTCCTTGCTCCTCCAGATTGAATACATGAAGCAAGGAGTGGATCAGAAGCTTCAAGATGGCCAAGAGAAGCTCCACCAAATGTGGCTGGACTGGAGCAAGAGGCAGACAGGAGGGAGTGAGGACACAGACTTGGTACAACCTGAGGTATCTAATTAGCCAGGATCCAGCTTTGGGCTGTGGCATTTCTGCCTATCTCAAGAGTCTTCTTCTACCTCACTAACAACTTGTTTCCTTTCAGCAACTGGAGTCTCATGCTCTGACAATGTTTCAGAGCATTATCCAGCAGCTGCAGGCAACCTGCCTGACCCTAATGTCAAGCATCCAAGGCTTCCCCTCCAACATCCAGGATAAGGTGCAGCAGGTTCGCCACAGCACAAAAGAGCTCCAGGCTTCATTCTCCACAGTCCACTCCTTCCAAGACCTCTCCAGCAGAATCCTGACCCAGAGCCGCAAACAGGTCACCAAAGCCCAGGGGTACATGGATGAGCTGCTAGAGTACATAGTGCACAACACTCCTCTGTCCTGGCTAGTGGGACCCTTCATGCTGTCTGGTAAAATACCAGACGAAGCCATGGAACCATCAGAATGAGGGTGGGGAAGACTAAATAGCTTCTGTAATCAGCTCTGTCAAACTTACTGCAGCTCACTGGTAAAGGACCAAATTTTCCTTAACACTTTTATAGTGATTAACAAATAAGGTCTGAAAGCTTAAACCTTTTTGCAGCCACCTCCTGACATTAGATTGAATTGTTTTTTTTCTTGTAGGAAATGAAGCTGCTTGCAGCTCCTGGTTCAAACGTTCTTCCTCCCCTGGATAGCATGGGGTAGAACTCAATCTCACATCTTGCATGGGCTGCATGCTACCTGTGGCTGAGCTAAGAAAAAAAAACAATGATTTTTTGCTTTCTAAATAGCAATGATGTCACCAGAAGTATCTCTCTAAAGTGAGGGTGAAATATGAATGTAAAACAATACACAAACTGCATACTACACTCCAGGAACTCAACAACCTACATCTGGAATACTCCCCACAATCTTAAAGTGTAGTGGCTAAGAACTAGGTTACTTCTGGTGAAAGCTGTTTTTGCCCCAGTGAGGTAGACTTCTCCAACTTAGAGAAGTTCTTGAGACTTCCTTCTTAAAGCAGGGAGAAATGGTACTAAATACACCTTCAGCTCTAGGTGTCTTATGTGGGTTGCTGAACAAGTCGTTGACATAAATCATGGCCTTTCTAGTGCATGAAAATATATACTGTTACTCAGATGACTATAACCATACCATACAGGCTAGTGTACTGGTGACTACCTTTACACTTGTTTTGGTAACTGACTCATATTCCCTTGTCACTTCTCCTCAAATTGCTGTAGTAGAGAACTTTTGTCTCTTGTAAAATAAACATATATTGCATACAAACCTGTCTCTGAGCTCGTTCTTGAATTGCTTAAGAATAGCTAAAAGTTAAACACTAGAAAGGACTACTGTAATTATAATTAATCTCCTGCATAACAGGAATCCATTCCAGGAAGTCTAATAGCTGTAAGTGAATGAGCATCTCTCTAAAAATTTCCAGTGCTGGGGAACCAACAACCACCCTTGGCAACCTGATACCATTAAGAAAAGGTATGAGACCATACCAACAGCTGCCTGTCCTTCCTTCCTTCACTCACATCTTTCATCAAGATCTTAAGGAAGGTGGTGTTTCCACATAGCATCCCAGAATTCTTTTTAGTTTAGTTGGGACCAATAAAGATCCTCATCCCTGGGCCCTTAGGGCCCTAAAGGTCTTTTGAGGGTTAGATAAACATTATTTCCCTCTGTCTGTATCAGACCAGAGGGAGAGTAGGAGTAGAGGGTGCCTTTAGCCTCAACATCAAAAATTGGATATAGCACTGCAGGAGCTTCTGGTTTCATAAAACAGGGATTAAAATAAATTCAAAGCATATGTGGCTCTACTACTTTGCATAAAATGTGAAATTACAACAGTATACATGCAGGTTAATAATCTTTTTCACAAACATCTAGGTTGTGTAATGAGTCCTGCATCCATTTAATCTTTGAACTAATGTTCTCTTACTCCTGTCTACTCAGTACTGCCTGCTACTGATCTATAGATCTCCCAAAGCATGAGTCCCATTAGGTCTGCTGCTTTTGGGAACTTCAGTATGAATAGTAGACCATGCACTAACTGAAGCAACTTTTTAATTACAGCTGTGATGTCATGTTTCAAAACTTTCTATTTTTCCAATAGAGGGTACGGGACCTAGAATCTCCAGGCATGTTGCGGTTGTGTGCTACCGCAACATAACCATTCTGCTTGTTTTGTCTCTCAGGCCAGTGCTTTCTGTTCACATGGGATGAAATGCAATTAGATGATAACTTCACAGTTGTAGACCACCACCTGCACAAGTATCTTACAAAATACAAACAGCCTCCTGCACAGGTCACTCTTTTTCTCCATTTACAGATAAGGAAATTGTAGTGCAGAAAGTCACCTGGTGAGGGTCACACAGTCTATTAGAGCCAAGCAGCCTACCTCCTAGTCCTGTACAGTAACTCCTCACTTAATATTGTCCCAGTTAACGTTGTTTTGTTGTGTTGCTATTAGGGAACAAGCTCGTTTAAAGTTGTGCAATGCTCCATCATTTGGCAGCTGCCTGCTTTGTCCACTGCTTGCAGGATTCTTTGGAAGAGCAGCCCCTCCTTGTGGCAATTAGAGCCAAGGGGGGCTGGCAGCCCCTCTCCCCATCAGCTCCCCTAAATTCCCTGTAAGCTATGTGGCCCAGCAGCAGTTCAGCTGTCACCCCCACCCCCATTGCTGTGCTGCTCCTGCTCTGCCTTGGAGCTGCTACTGGGAGCTTCCTGCTTGTGGGGGAGAGGGGTGCTGATATCAGGATGTCCCCCTGCTCCATGCCCCCTCTCCACAAAGGGGGACAGGGCTCAGGGACAGAAAGGAGGGAGCTTGCTGAAAGCTGTTGCTTCCATTCTGCTTAAAAAGGCAATGAAGTTGAAGTGGGGTCAGCGTACTTAAAGGGGCAATGCACGTCTCTCTCTCTCTCTCACTCATGCACCTACTCCCCAGCAGCTGTGCATGTGCTGTCAGGAGGAGGGAGTGGTGCGCTCCAGCTGGATAGCGTGGGCTCATCATCATGTTCAGTTTTTGCAGTGAAGTGTTTGCAGCTACTGCCCTGCATGTATTGTGTTTCCTCCCTCCTGCCTCAGTCCATGCTCCCTTGGAGAGTGTGAGGCTACGTTAACATCCACGTATTAACCTTTGAGGGCTCAGCCGAGTGCTAGTTCATCATTTAGCAGCAAGGCATTCCCTGGGAAATATTCCACCCTCTTACTCCACCACCTCAACCAAGCTTCACAATCATTCATTGCTGTGTACACTATTAAACTGTTTGTTTAAAACATATACTGTATATGTATATAATGTCTTTTGTCTGGCAAAAAAAAATTCTGTGGAACCTCACTCTCCCCCCTCTCCCATTTACATTAATTCTTATGGGGAAATTGGATTCACTTAACATCATTTTGCATAAACTTGCATTTTTCAGGAACATAACTACAACGTTAAGTGAGGAGTTACTGTATTCTAATCACACACTCATCAACTTTGTCTTCTTACCGTACTGTGAGGGGACCCAGGGCAACATTCAAACTTCAATCATCAGTTTGAGTTCAGTAGCAAGGACCCTTGACTAACACAAGTTAATAGTAGCACCTCGCCAGTTGTGGAGGCTACTGTAGACCTGTAGGAAAGCACAAGCGGCACTAAATAACAGGACTCCGTAAAGGGGAAGGAATATACTTGAGGTGAAGTTTCCTGTTTAGCTTCCATAACCTTCTCCCCCCGCCCCAACAAACACAGACCTTGTTTATCTAGTCTTGCTTGGTGTCTGTTTCTGATTCAGCTCACTGTTCAAAACAGCTGCTCTCCTCCATCAGAGAGTGGCCTGACTGGGAGAGGGTTACAACGTGAGAAGATTAAAACAAACACAGCTAGCTCATCAGGAAATGCAGTAAACTAGTTCAACAGTGGCTATTTCTTTAAGCTTAAGCAGCCCCATGTTCCCTAACAATAGATGCACTTATAATACATTTTGTATAAAGTGCATCATTATTGTATGGGAAGCTGTATTATCTTAAAATACTACTCATTCTGTCTTCAGCCACAGCTTCTGGGGGTTCAGCAGTAGTAGTGTAGCAACACCTAAAGGCCATATCTGAGCATGGGGGGAAGATTCATTCCATTAGAGGCCCTATAACTAGGGCCCTACCAAATTTATGGGCTATTTTGGTCAATTTCAGTCATAGGATTTAAAAAATAATAAATGTCATGATTTCAGCTATTTAAATCTGAAATGTCATAGTGTTGTAATTGTAGGAGTCCTGACCCAAAAAGGAGTGTTGTGGGGGTGAGGGATTGCAGTACTGCTACCCTTACTTCTGCGCTGCTGGTAGCAGTGGCACTGCCTTCATAGCTGGGCAGCTGAAGAGCAGCAGCTGCTGGCTGGGAGCCCAGCTCTGAAGGCAGAGCCACTGCCAGCAGCAGTACAGAAGTAAGGATGGCATGGTATGGTATTGCCACCCTTACTTCTGGGCTGCTGCCTGCAGAGCTGGGCCCTCAGTCAGTAGCTGCCACTCTTCGGCCGCCCAGCTCTGTAGGCAGCAGCGCAAAAGTAAGGGTAGCAATACCACAATCCCCCTAAAATAATCTTGTGACGCCCCATCCCCCCCCCCGCGCGCAACTCTCTTTCAGTCAGTACCCACAATTTGAGAAACATGGGTCTCCCCCATGAAATCTGTATAATATAGGGTAAAAGCACGCAAAAGACCAGATTTCACGGACTGTGACATGTTTTTCGTGGCCGTGAATTTGGTAGGGCCCTAGGTATAAATGCACAGTAAGATAGTCTGACCTAAACAGCTTAAAGTCTAACTGTTCTGCTCCTTTGCATTAAATGAAGTTATAGCAACAAAGAATTTATATCCACTTATCTCATGAAGGCTTCTTGAAACTGAATGAGCTGTTTTATGCCTATGTATTTAGGGGTCAACATATCTTCTGAGATTAAATTAAGTTTTAATGATGGACTAGGTGTCTTAATGCTAGTGGACTAGATTCTGCTACTATACAAAGAAATGAGTCCAAATGCCATGAGCATTCTGTTAATACCGCTACAAAAAATATTGTTTACTTTAATTGCTAGAAACTTGTTCACCAGGCCTGTAGGTCAAGGATTATTAAAACTTGTTTACCTGTCTCATTACTAACAGCCTGTGGAATAAATTTTACTAAAGGTGAAAACATGCATTTATATTGTAAAAACAAAATCTCAAACAGCTAAAGGACTACAGTAGAAATAGTAGGTGTAAGGACAGCAAATTGGACTGTCTTCAGGCTTTGTTCTTCAAGCTTCTTGTAGAATCTTCTCTGCCAGCAGGCAGTACGTAATACATTTACACTAGTGATTAAATGATGCCATAATTGTATAGTGCCCGTGAACATGCTCATCAGTTCAGCTAACCAGACTAACGGATCAGCAGAATCCAATCATTCTAAGCCCTGAAGAATGTCAAGACAATGCCAGGTTTAATCTTCTCTGAAAGGATAGTCCTTGTGATTTGTGCACCTAGAGAAAGAGAGAGAGTTATTCTAAAGTCCTTACAGTGTACACTACAAGGATCAGCATTGATGCAGTCTCAAGGTTAAAGAGAGGAGTTTGAAATGTGCATAATCTCTAATTATAGTGGACATTTAAAGTGTTTATCCAGCCTCCCTCACTGTTCTAACTTATACAGGATAACTCATGTTAACTCTCTGCTTTTTGTAATCAATAGAGGATTTGGGTATTCTGCCATTTAAATAGGCAGGCTTGAACTCCTGTCATTCAAAAGGTAGTTTTCCCCTGTAGATTTGTAACTGTTTAGATTTTACATTATGATCTTGATGTCAGAAGGAATATACTGTACTTTTCATTTATTTAGCACACCTTAACCGAGGCTACCAAATTTCTTTGCAATTTTAAGCCACACATTTGTGAGGTACAGTATGTCTGTAGTAGTCACTTCACAGATTGTTACATTGGGAAAAGAGAATAAATAGCAGAGCTAGGAATAGATCTTAAATGTCAGGATCCAACCACGCTACAATACAGACACTACATTAATAATCTCTGTATAGGTAATACATGACCTCTCTTTTCTAGATTTACTAACTTACAAGGATTAGATAATTTAGTAGAACATTAATTTCTGAATTGTAATTTTACACTGAACATATTTTAGTCAGATTAGTAGCAAAAAATTGAGAAATCTGAAACCTATCTATTTTGGAGCTGTAAGTCTATTTTAATTTGCTAACACATGTTTAGCTCATAATAGCTTGACATCTACATATTAAAAGCTATTTTAACATGATAAACCCTGTATAAATCACAATTCTGCAAAGGGGTACAAGCTGACTAGTATTCTAGTGAATGCTAGCATGGGATTTCAGTGGCTTTGCATATGACATTTTGTTAGAGGTCCATTGTTCAGTTTCCTACTCACTATTTAAAAAATGAGGATATAAATGTTCTACAATAAATGTGGATTTGCCATGCATTCTGCTGGATGAGAAGAGACACTCACATGTTTATGGGACAGATTCTACATCTCCTCTTAAAGCTGAGGATGGTTTCCATCTCCTCTTTAGTTAATTCAAAGTCAAACACCTTAAAAGGAGAGCAAGAGAGACAAACACACAAAATAAGATGTACAAGAAGTACGTTTAAGTGGCTTCCAGGTCAGGATACTGCAGAGATGAGGAGGAATGCATTATAGTTGTTTAGGTGACAGAAGGAACACAACTTCATGAGCAAATGTTACAATGAATGCCCACATTTCTGAGTGGGTAATAAAATATGTGGACCAAAATTTCAAATGTGGAGTACCTAAAGCCAGGCCTATAAATTAAGTGGCCTGATTTTCACAGTTGCAACTCCTAATTTAGTCAAAGGGACCTGTAATGGCTCTGCAAATGCTCAGCACCTGTATCAGGTCACTTAATTTATATGCTTAATTATTGGTGCCATGTTTCCAGGGGCGGCTCTAGCTTTTCTGCTGCCCCAAGCACGGCAATCAGGCTGCCTTCGGCGGCGCGCCTGTGGGAAGTCCCCGGTCCCGCAGATTCGGCGGCTTGCCTGCGGGAGGTCCTCCAGTCCCGCGGCTTCGGCGTACCCACCGCCGAATTGCCGTCGAAGCCGCAGGACTGGAGGACCTCCGGCAGGCATGCCGCCGAAGGCTGCCTGACTGCTGCCCTCGCAGGGACCGGCAGGGCGCCCCCCCCCGCAGCTTGCCGCCCCAGGCACGCGCTTGGAGCGCTGGTGCCTGGAGCCGCTGCTGCATGTTCCAAATTTTGGCCTTGAATTATGAAAACTACTCTACAATACAATATAGCATGATTCTACCAGCTGGGTTCTTGTATTATAATTTAGGATGTCACTAACCACTCAACTCACTGACAAGATCAATTTTTTTTTTATTTTGCTGGAAGAGATAGTTCAGTTAGACTTTCAAATGTTTACAAATGAGGGATAATTCAGAGGAAGGAAACATATGTTTGCATGGCCTGATCCTCCAAACCATTACTCAAGCCATCTCTCATGTATTCAGTAGGATATTTACTTTAGTATAAGTATGCAGGGTTTGGCTCTTCATTAGGGGTAACCACAGTGTAGCCTGTGTTAGTACTTAAGAATTGTTGTAGGTATGAGTGACTGACTTAGCTTCAGATATGTGGGTGTTACCTCAAAGAGGTGATGGTGTCAATGAGAATTCTATTTACTCTATTTTAATTGTCTCCAAATTCTTAGTTGTTATACAGTTATTGGAGCCTAGAAGAATCAACTGAGTATGGGAAATCATGTACATCAAACAAAGGGATTCGGGTGTTTTGGAATGGGCTAGCATTGAACTGACATGATGATGGAGAGAGAGAGAGACCATATTTTGAAAGAAAGTGGTATACGTAAACAGGCAATTCACTAATAGAATTTTAAATCAAACTGTTAGGTCACCTCTTCCAGAGGGAGGATTTGGTTTCACCAGGGCCGGCTCCAGGGTTTTGGCCACCCCAAGCAGCCAAACCCCCCCCCCCCCAAAAGCCGCGATTGCGATCTAAAAAAAGCCGCGAGCGCGATCTGCGGCGGCAATTCGGCGGGAGGTCCTTCACTCCCAGGCGAAGTGAGGGACCGTCCGCCGAATTGCCGCCGAATACCTGGACCTGCCGCCCCTCTCCGGAGCGGCCGCCCCAAGCACCTGCTTGAGAAGCTTGTGCCTGGAGCCGGCCCTGGGTTTCACATTTATTTATTTGCTGGTTGTTCTGATGAAGTAAGCTGAGTGGTCATCATTTAAAAAAAAAAACTTCAGCATTTATCATGTTATCATATAGTCATATCTGAGAGACCCCAGTTATTTCTTGTTCTAAGTACACCTCTACCCCGATATAACGCTGTCCTTGGGAGCCAAAAAATCTTACCGCATTATAGGTGAAACCGTGTTATATCGAGCTTGCTTTGATCTGCCGGAGCATGCAGCCTGCCCCCCCCTCCCCCCGGAGTGCTGTTTTACTGCATTATATCCAAATTCGTGTTATATCGGGGTAGAGGTGTATAAGGGAAAACTATGATATTGGTAAGGTAAAGCAGGTTTCCTGTATAAACTTGCAATGGGACCTATAAGTATCTTATTTGCAACATTACCTTAAAATTCTCCTCAATACGATGTGGAGTGACAGACTTGGGAATTACACTCACATTTCTTTGGATGTGGAACCGGATCAGAACCTACAGCAACGAATCAGAAATGTGGCAAATTCAGAAGACAATGCCATGCCTCCTTTCACATTCCATAGTGAATAAACCCCCTAGATCGAAGAGTTACCACAGGAGGAAGCAATGTAGCAGAGCCAACCTAATTTTTGCACATACTCATTTATTACTAGTATTCATGAGACTAAGATGGCAACTAGTGACTGCCATTGACTGAAAATTTGAGGTTGACTAATGGTGATGCATATGAATGATGTGGCTACCCCTTTCAAGCTAATGCCCTCAATTTCACACAGTTTACTGGTCAGTAATCTTTCCCTATCCCTTCTGTAATGCAATCAGATTAAAAACAATATATTTAAAGCATCACACTACAAAGGAAACATAACAGGGGACAGAATTGGGTGCAATTCCTTTGTGAAAGACGTTAGCCAGCACAAGAGGATGACATTTTAGAAAGGAAAAAAAAAGCTGTATAATAAGTCTGTACCTGAGCTGAGGTTTTGCTGTACTTGGCTGCAATTTCCTTTATCTTGGGGTCATCCAAGAGGAAAAAGTCTTCGGACTTGGGCCTACAAAAATAAAAAGTAGACACTTTGATGGAAAAGATAATTGTGTTTTTCCACCACTAAACATCATAGGGTTCATAAGATAATTGGTAATTTAGGAACAAAAGAATTTATGGCATACTTTAATTCACCCCCTCACGCTGCCCCTTTCCCCCGTAAATATCATTCTTTACATTATTTTATCATGTGTAGGCATCTGGGAACAGCCGAGTTTTGCATAGAAGTTAGATATAGCTCGTTCCAATATACTCCAATAAGATGTTCTATAGTCTAGGATTTAACACTGAGAATATCTTCCCTCTGGCTCCCAAGAGTATCATCCTTCATGATCACAGTTTCCCTGGTAGGAAATGGATGGAGAGTGGATGTCTCTGAGATAGTCTAGAGGGTTTTGAAGGTTAGAACCAGAGACAATCTATCTCAAGCTCACGATATGTTTGTTACAATGAATGCATGAAACTGATGTTTTCATGACAGGTTTTTTATTATGATTTTGTAATCTTTCATTAAGTTGTTAAAGAATGTTAAATAAATTGATCAGAATTCAACTAAGAATTTTCTTCACCAGTTCACAAATTGATTGCTTGTTTTTTTATTAAAATACATACATCCAATCAGACTGAGTCCCACACATTAATCCATTAATTCAATAAGAGATTAATGGTTTCTATGTAATTGTGCAGATTTAAGAGGAATTCTGAGATTTTGTAATCTATAATAATTTATCAATTCTTTTCATTTTTTATTTCATCCACCTATGGTAATATGTGAATATTAGTTTATTGAACTCACACACCTAAAAATAAAACAAGATATAGAAAACATTCTTACCAAGGCCAGTTGGGAGCTCCAAGGGGACAGTATGCAGTGACAGCGATCCCTTGGGACTGGCAATACTTAACCAGCTCTTCCTGAGGAAGGTATGGGTGGCTCTCAATCTACAAGCATGAACACTAAGTTTATGCAAAGGCGGACTGTACTACTGTTCTTCAGAGTACAGACACTGCGGTGATTTACTGAAGGATATATAATAGCACAAGCTTCTCCATAGAATACATCCCCAGTAACCTCCAGAAGATAGCTTCTTTTGGAACTAGTCAATATATAGTTGAACCTTAGAGTTACAGACACCTCAGGAATGGAGGCTGGTCATAACTCTGAAATGGTCCATAACTCTGAACAAAACATTACAGACTTCAGTCACGAGGGAGTTGGGGCTCCAGCCGCAGGGTGGGGAGGGGGGTCAGGGCATCTGACCCTAGGGGCCGCCAAGGCTCTTGGCAGGGGGCTCAGGGCTTCTGCCTTCTGGAAACATTGGGGCTCAGGGCTTTAAATCTGGGGGGAGCATTGGGGCTTGAAGCTTCAGTCCTGCCTCTCTGTTCCTGGCTTCAGCCTCGCGGGGGGCATCAGGGCTTCAGACCCGCAGCTCCATTCCCAGCTTCAGCCTCATGGGAGTTGCCAGGCATCGGGGCTTTAGCTATCGGGGGGAAACACTGGGGCTGAAACTGACACTCCCCTCGTAGCTAGAGCCCCGATGACCAGGGCTGAAGCTGGGAACGGAGTCACAGGGCTGAAGCCCCAAGCCCCAGTGCTCCCCCCAGTCGAAAGCCCTGAGCCCCAGTGCCCCCGAGGGTCAGAAGTCCCCAGCTGAAGCCATGAGCCCCAGGGCTAAAGCCCCGAGGCAGTACAGTATTTGCTGGTCTTTGGGGTGTTATTTTTTTTGGCTCTGCTGCTACCTAATTGATGACTTCTGGTTTCACAGGGTGGCCAGTTGACTGGTAAGTCCATAACTCTGGTGTTCATATCTTTGCGGTTCTACTGTCCTTTAAATTATCTAAAGGCACTCCTTCTGCAAGGAGTAGTTAAAGAACTGACTTGAATGAACTGGATTGGGTTGTACTTTTAGTTTCTTGTGATCTCATTGTTGATTAAGCACAACCTTGTGCTAAGCTTGCTTCCATTCGGTAATATGCCACAGAGTGACTGTGATTGTGGGCAACTAAACCAGCTTTTCATAGGTGGTCACTAATCGTGTGGTCTTTATTTTTAATAAGGTTGAAATGTTCGGTTTCCATTTTGACCTTATCACCATGGAACATTTCAATTTTTTGTTTCAGAATGGTTTTTTGTTTCAAAAATGTTTATTTTACATGTTTATATTTTTTATTTTTATATTAAACCAATTACCAGATCAGTTACCAATTAGAATAACAATTACAAATGATCAGTTAGAATAGCAAAGAGTACCAGTTACCAAACCAATTAGAATACCAATTACCAAGCAAATTAACAATTAGAATACTACTTAGCAATTAGAATATCAATTTTAAAAAACAATTACCAATTTATAATAGAAAATATTAAATAAAAACAAAATTAAAAATACATAAAACATCAAAATAGAAACAGTCTCAACTCACCTGAAACTAATTTTTTTTCAGAAATTTTATTCTGTGAGCAATTTTGAAATTTCAACTTAGAACAAAAAAAATGTTAAATGTCTGAATTTCCCACGGGATGGAAATTTCAAGTTATATAACTCTAGTTATATGTATCATAGAAAAACTAATTAACTGGTCCATTCACCAATTACACCCTTCCCAAACATACACAGACACACATGCAAGTCACATCATCTACCTGCAGCATCCTTCAGACAGGTGTTCTGCCAACACTAATGAGTCTGTAAGCAGTCTACCTGGTTATTCACTGGTTTGTATTTTAAATCAGGTTTGTTCAAGAGCCTTTTTATCTGTTCACAGTTAAAGTTGGAGATTCCAATGGATTTTGCCAGTCCTGCATCCACCAGCTCTTCCATAGCCTAAGGATACAAGAGAATCAGACATTCTATATAACTAAGGGCTTATCTATATAGGGAAATTGACTGGCATAGCTATTCTCGAATAACTCCCCCTGTGAACAAACTATTCCAGAATAAAAGTAATTTTATTCCAGAATAATTAGTCTGCTTACAAAGCAGAGTAATAATTCTGGAATAATGTCACTTTTCTTTCAGAGTTATCCCAGAAAAGTTATGCAAGTCAGTTTCCCCATGTAGACAAACATGGCACAAAGTATTGGTGGTCTTATTGTTAACTTGCCTATTTTCTTTCACAAAACCAAATGATAAACCAGGTAGTTGGACCTGCCAAATACATCATGTTTTTCAGGTCCCAGAGTCTAGCTGAGAAAGGTGATACACAAAAAATAGCCCACTACATCCTCCTCTTAGGAGGCAGAGACATCTCATTCTCTTTTAAGAACAGTTTTCTTTTTGTGCTTGTTATCATTAGTATCAGTCTGCAGTTTCCTTTTTATTCCTGTAAGTCATCAATAAGACTTCATTCATTTCCCCATTTCTCTGACAGAATGGAGAAAAGGACAAGATTCCCAAGTATTCCTTCTAAATCTGGTGACAACTATCTCATTCTCCTCTCTCCTGAAGGCTTGGCGTAGCACTGTTGAGCATACACAGTTCCTGTTGCCACCCTCATCCAATAGCATTTCTGACAGAAACAAAGGGAATCTCAATTGATCAGTGAACCCACCTCCCATGTGTCCAGAAAATCTGTGTCATTTGGAATGATCATACCATTCTCATCTGCGGGAAACAGTTCTTCTCCGGCCTGCATTGTAAGACAGATAGTTTAAAGATATCCTCCATGCCAAATTATCTATTGTTGTTTTTTTTTTAATTTGCAAGTGAGTGAAGATGGATTTATACAGGGTGTCCTGACTTGAGTTTTTGGGGGCAAAAAGAAGGAAAAAAGAATAACCCTTATTAAAGTAATTAGTTTATGAGCAGACTGGCACCATGCCAATCAGTGTGACTTGCAACTCAAGCAGAGGAAGGACAGAAGCTTATCAGTGCTTCTGTCAGTTTGTAGGAGCTCTATGGAGGTTGACAGAACAGTCCCTGCAGTAGGGAGCTTAGGACTTAGCTATCTTCCCAGTAAAGACAGAGATAGATAAGAATTCAGCACATAGACACCATCAGACAGAAATATTGTAGAATATTGTAGACAGCCAAATGACTAGATATTATGAGCCAAGAGACCTGCATTTGATTTGGATCAATTACCCTCTAATCCAGAAGGGCTGGAAATGCTGTAGAAGCAAAAAAGAAAGAAAATAAGAATGACAAAAAGACTACATTACAGTGCCACAGCGGCACAGCTGCAGCATAGACATACCATAAGAATGACCTTGCAAGATAGGTACTGCCTTACCAGTCAAGGGCGGCACTACTTTCCAGAGGATACTGGGAGTGGCACCAATACACTCTGAAGAAAGTCTAGTCTTCCTTGCCTGGTTAGAAGATAACTATGGCATGACTGCTAAGAAGAGGAAATTGCCTCCCTAGGACTCTGACAGAAAGGCTTAGAGGAGTTAAAGTCACAGTACCTTGAATCCCATGGGCCAGTGCATCAGGTAGAGGTCCAGATAATCCAATTTCAGTGCAGCAAGCGTATTCTGGCATGCTGCCTTCACCAGGGATTTCTCATGAAATGTGCACCACAGCTAGAGAGAGAAAACTAAGCATGACAGTTGACTTCAAATGACAGTATGAAATATCCCCAGCAGGACAGGGGCATGTCACACCTACCAGAGGCCGGTCTGGGAATATTATGCCTTTCATCTACAGGGGAGGTGGAGTTGATGGGTATTTTCTTGCAGTTAATTTTGTTACTGGCAGTACTCTTGACTAAATTAGGATTCTGCCAGATTAAGATATAGTAAAATGTCACCAGTTAAGACAGCAATTAAAGAAAATAATGCAAGATTGGTGAAGACCCACTCACAAGTTTTCCAGTAGGTAGAAAACTATTTATTTTTCTTACCCTTGTTGCTGCCGGGGAGAAAACCTAACATACAAGAGTTAATAAATTCAATCCTGCAGCAGGAATGAGCAAGAATACTGTAGCCATGCTTTCTTCCTCAGAGTCACTGAAAGCAGAGGCTGAGTTCCAGCTCTATTGCTGGCAAAAGAGGAGTACACAGAAAAGTGCATTCTAATCAGCCATGGATTTTTAAGAGTTTCTTTTTTTCTTCCCTCCATCCCCTTTACTTGACTACTGGAATAAAGAAAACAAAATTAATAAAGTGGATACAGTATTAAGGGGTTAATTTCCTGACTAACTTTACTCCATGGAGCCTGCCCTTTGCATTATGTGATCTTTGTCTCTTTTCCTGCCAGCCATCAACCTGACCCCATACTTAGACTCAGGTAAATCAAAGCTGTACCTTACTGACGACAAAGAGGTCCTCCCGTGTCACAACCCCCTCCTCAATTTTCTCTTGGATCGCATCCCCTATTTCATTTTCATTCTGGTACACATAGGCACAGTCAAACTGGCGGTATCCAACATCAATGGCAAACTTCACGGCCTCTCTCACTTTCCCAATTGGGGACTGAAATGAAAAGAGAAAGCCAGAAATTTAAATATCTGAAAAATATTTCCAGCTTTCCAGTGTGATAATGGTTCATCCTCTCCTAAAATCAGGTAGTATTAATCCAGTAGTATTTGACTGATCCTGGTTTGATTCCCATTTTCACTCTGGTTTATGGAACAAAACAACCAGTGACAACCTTGAGTCTTAAGCCACCTGTGACTGGCACTCACAGACTATGGTAATAGGCACCCAAGTAATACCATAGACAGGTAGGACAAGATAGATACAAGACTGTACTATGCCATATGCATCTATTTAGGGTGAAATCTGCCCAGATGGCCAATCATGTAGATCAAGAGGGTGGGCAAGAAAGGGGCAAATCTCAAGGAATGGGAGTCAAAGTAAGATATGGTAATCATATTGCTCAACATTTGCTTTGAAAACACAATAACAGACTCCAAGATCTGTACATGGAAACTTCCCTACAATGTAAGTACATGTTCCTGGAGACATCAGATTGAGAGCACGGAGGAAGGAAAACGTGATACAAGAATTCTCCAGTCCTCCCTGGCTGAAAGTTACTGGCCATGAACTGTCTCATTAGGAGTGCCCTCCAGGGGATTCTCCACATCCCTGTTGGAAACCTTCATTCACCTGCTTAACATTTCCTTTGCAGCCACAGTCATTCTGAGAGTGAGAAATTGACAGGATAACCTTTGAAGAGCTCTGCTAAACTGACCATAGGAATCAATGTTGAGTTACTTGTAATCAACACCTGGAATTAAGTTATAATTTGCCAAGAGAGAAAAAGAGGAGAAACCAAGTTTAAGGTGGGGTATTGGGAAACACGAGGAAAGACAAAATCACTGGAAATCCTCTTGACTCCTGGACATAAACAAGCCTGCTATTGAGGAGATGGGACAGGAGGCATATGTTGATACTGTGCAAAACATTATAGAAAGTGCCACTCTCTGGATAAGGCACATAGTTTAGGATTCATTATCAATATGAACCACATAACTTTCTTGGCTGGAAAAGAACACTGAAAATTTGTTAGACAACCTTATACCAAGTCAAGTGGAAAGAGGAGAGGCATCTCAAGTAAGAACTTGCAGCAAAAGCAGAACTACACATTCCTACATTTAATGCATTATAAGATAAACAATATAATCACTGATCACTTTTTTTTAAGCACATAGTTCTGAGTCCTGCTGATCAAAGGCTGCTTGGTTGGGGTGCTGGGTGATGTTGGTGGCCTTTGACATACAGGAGGTCAGACTAGAAGATCTGGTGGTACCTTCTGGCCTTAAATTCTATTACTCTAAAAAAACACCTCTACCTGGCTTCTTGTCTGGGGTAAAAAACAAGCAGGAACTGGTTATCCCTTCTGGTGAATGTCTACTTTTTGTATGACTCTTGCGGTCTGAATTCATCTCATTTCTTGTATAAGATTCAATAACTGCAGTTCCTTCAGCAGCGTGGGAAAGCTAGCTGGCGTATGTAAAAGTGGCAGCATTCCAGGATGTACCAGTCTCTTTGTGGCTCCCTGCTGGAGGCCCCTCAATTCTACCATCACCCCACTCCAGGAAGAAGCAGCAAAGGTGGGTCCCCCAGAGCTGCCTAGAGAGGCTGCCTAGAAGCAGCCAATCAAAGCCCAGCAGTCTCAGATAAAAGGAGCTGCAGTGGCTGAATAGGTCAGTTCATGGCTGAGGCCAGAGGGAACTCTGGCCCAAGGGAGCTTGATGGGCTGTATTTGCCAAATCTGGGGGTGAGAGGACCTGTGAGCTCTAGCCCTAAGGTGATGGATGGCAGTAAAGAGACCAGCTGGGAAGAGGCCCAGGGAATTAATTGAAGGAATTAAAGGAGGCGGGATATGTGGCTGCTGTTTATAGGGAGCTTGGGTTTGGACCTGGAGTAGTGGGTGGGCCCAGGTGCTACCAGTGGCAAAGTGGCCTAAGCCCTAGTGAAGGGCTGGATTAAAAAGGGCCTGGAGACATGGCTGAAGACTCTGGTGAGAGTTAACAGTGTTGAACTCTGCTACTCTGGAGGGAGTTCATCCATTTGACTGTGGTACTTGGCCAGAGAGCTGAGCCACTGAAGCCTAGCAAGGTCGGCAATCTACAGAGAGTGCCAGGAGCAGCAGGAAAAAGAGACTGAAGCGCCACACCCAACTGACAGGAGGCAGTCAGGAGGTGAGTGCTCCTGTCCCAGTCAGTCGCTATGCAATGGGATTCTCAAACTGGAGGCTGGGATTCCTCAGGGGGTTGTGAAGTTATTACATGGGGGACATGAGCTGTCAACCTCCACCCCAAACCCTGCTTTGCCTCCAGCATTTATAATGGTGTTAAATATATTAGTGTTTAATTTATAAGGGGGGAGTCACACTCAGAGGCTTGCTATGTGAAAGGGGTCACCAGCATGAAAGTTTGAGAACCACTGCTATACGATATGCTGTACAGTATCTAGGAGCCGCTGTACTAAAGTGTCATGTGAAAGCTCTGTGTGGAAGACAAAGCTTTTTGTGAAGAAACAAAACACATGTGATCTTTCCCATTGTGTTGGCTGGTGGCGCAGGGAGAGAGACAGGTTTGGCAATTTGTTCCATGGTTACACAACTCTGCAATATGAGAGATTCAGAAAATAATCCCTTGTATTATATTCCATTGTATTTACTGAATAGCATTTTAATTTGAGTACAGTGTGACTGTGTAAAGAAAGATCCTGTTGTAATGCAGATACAGTTGAGGTTGCTCTGGGAACATTAATACTGAATAGTCTTGACAAAATAACCCTAGTGATTTTTTGTGGAAATAAACATTGAATTTTTATTGCATCTAGATTGGTTTTTTGCAGGTGCCAGGGGCTTCTTACATCCCAAAATCTTTCCTGTCAGCCTGACGCACTTATCAGGTTCATTCAAAGATTTCACAAATCATCACTGATAACTCATATTGCAAGCATGGGATTGTAACATGATTTCAGGGGCCTCATCCTGAGAAGTACTGGGCATGCACAATTAGCACTGGAGTCAATGGGAGCTGAAGGCACTAAGCACCTTTGGTGATTAGACCCACATAGAGGATGACAACTGGAAAGTATAAACATAAGTAAACCCTATTGACACACAAATACATTGAGACTCAGCAGTGCCTGAAGAGGAAATATAGAACGAATGTAACCTTTTACAGAGCTTTAATAAAACATGTGGCTGAACACCTTTCATCTTTTAATGTTGCAGATTTTGGGGAGACTTGTCCATTTTGCCTACTTCTTGGAAATTAATTTAAATAGGCTCTAAAAACCTTCTCCCGCACCCCAAATCAGCAATGTGAGATCCTCAGGCCAGGAACTTGCACTATCTATTTATTTGGAAAGTACCATGCATAACCGGGGGGGGGAAGGGAAGCCGGTACAAATTACTGGGGCCCAGCAGTCTGGAAGGGGGCTGGGGCCCGGCTTCCCTGGCTTCCCTCCCTCTCGTCGGCCCTGTTTAGCCAGTCCGCCCTTGCTGAGGGGCCCTGTGCATAACTATGGTGCTTTATAAATAAAGCAACATCCAAGTAGTTAGTACAAAGTTCCATTTGTAAATCCACTTTGATTTTTAATTACCGTACATGATAGAATGAATTTAAGTAACAGATGAGCATTGAGTATAAGAAAATATCACATTAAACAGTTTTCAGGGACATTGGCCCTTACATCAAAAGGCAAATCTCCACATAAACACCACCCATTCACTCTCAAAAGATTTGACAAGTGCTTAAAGCTGTATCTGAACAGGCACACCTGCAGAATTTCAAGAGACCATAAACTCCCAGGTAGGAGTTGCACTCTCTTGGAGAGACAGCTGCAATAGGCTTGATGACCCGTAGCAGTTTCATAGTGTCATACAGGTTACAAACTAGATTTGCTATAAGCATATGTACAGAACTGGAGTAGTTCATGGTCTCATCATTACCTGCCAGGTTCCTAGTCCCAGGATAGGCATCTTCGCTTTTGTGCTCAGTTCCACGTAGGTTGTCATGGCTTGTCTGTTCTAATCCCCTTTGGAATGGAACACTGTAAAAGAATGGGCAGTACCCTGGCAAAAGCCTTAAAGAGGTTCTTGCTCCACCTGCTTTCTGGTGATTGGCTGCAGATAGGAATAGGAAGGGAGAATGAAGGGGAGAAGCCTCAGAAGGTGGAGGTTTCGCTTTGTCCTTCTACAGGGCTTTGTAGTTCTCCAAAGAGGAAGAATTACAGTCTGCAAGTCTGCAGTAGGCTTTGTATGTGTCCTTGTATGATTTGAATTCTTTGAGGATGTTAATAAGCAAGTGGGCAAAGGTGATCCAGTGGATATAGTGTATCTGACTTGCAGAAAGCCTTTGACAAGATCCCTCATCAAAGTCTCTTAAGCAAAGTAAGCTGTCACGGGATAAGAGGGAAAGTCTTGTCATGGATCAGTAACTGATTAATAGGAAACAAAGGGTAGGAATAAATGGTCAGTTTTCACAATGGAGAGAGGTAAATAGCAGGGTCCCCCAAGAATCAGTAGTAGGACCACTGTTGTTCAACATATTCATAAATGATCTGAAGAAAGGGATAAACAGTGATGTGGGAAAGTTGTAAATGCTACAAAATTACTCAAGATAGTGAAGTCCAAAGCTGACTGTGAAGAGTTATAAAGGGATCTCACAAAAGTGGGTAACTGGGCAACAAAATGGCAGATGGATTTCAATGTTGATAAATGCAAAGTAATGCACAATGGAAAACATAATCCCAACTCTACATGCAAAATTACGAGGTCTAAAATAGCTCATACTACTCAAGAAAGATTTGGGAGTCGTTGTGGATAATTATTTGAAAACATCTGCTCACTGTGCAGTGGCAGTCAAAGAACATAATTTTAGGAACCATTAGGCAAGGGATAGATAAGACCGGAACTATCATAATGCCACTATATAAATCCATGGTATGCCCATACCTTAAATACTGCATGCAGTTCTTGTCTTCCCGTCTCAAAAAAATTGTGGGGGGGGGAAGTAGAAAGAATGGAAACAAAAATGATTAGGGGTATGGAACAGCTACCCTGTGAGAAGAGGTTAAGAAGACTGGGACTGTTTATTTTAAGAAAAGAGAAGACTAAGAGGGGGAATATCATGAATGATGTGGAGAAAAAATGTTTACCCCTTCACAACACAAGAATGAGGGGGTCACCTAATGAAATTTATAGGCACCAGGTTTAAAACAAAGCAGAGGAAGTACTACACACAACGCACAGTCAACCTGTGGAACTCGTTGCCAGGGGATTTTGTGAAGACTAAAAGTATAACTGGGTTCAAAAAAGAATTAGATTAAACTCACTGAGGGGAGGTCCATTAATGGCTATTAGCCAAGACGGTCAGGGATGCAACCCCACGCTTTGGGTATTCCTAAACCTCTGACTCCTGCTAGCTATGACTGGGCAAAGGGGGCTGGCTCACTCAATAACTGCCCTGTTCTGTTCATTCCCTCTGAAACATCTGGCATTGGCCACTGTTGGAAGACCAGAATATCAGGCTAAATGGACTACTGGTCAGACCCACTATGGCCTTGCTTATGTTCTTATTAGTTGCACAGAGCTCCAGTCAGAATTTAAAGTTAGAAGGAACCAGCAGATCACCTAGTCTGACCACCTGTATAGCACAGGCCACAAACACCACCCAGGGATATCTCAGTGGTTTGAGTATTTGCGTACTAAACCCAGGGTTGTGAGTTCAATCCTTGAGGGGACCATTTAGGGATCTGAGGCACACACACAAAAAAACCTTAGGGACAGTACTTGGTCCTGCTAGTGAAGGTAGGGGAATAGACTCAATGACCTTTCAAGGTCCCTTCCAGCTCTATGAGAGATATATATCTCCATATAATTAATTTTGGGCATTCAACTCTATTCTAAAACCAATTACTTCAGAAAATCCCTTTTTAAGGCCTATTTGAAGTCGCTAATTTAATTTAACAATTATGGGGTTTGACTAGACATTCTGTGGAGTCTGTGCTCATTATGAACAAAGTTACCTCAAATTCTTTCTAAAGACTGACTGAGGCTCCAAACTTAATATGGTATCAAAAATTCCTGTGTCACATTGGGCCCTCTGAGGAGTCTGTGCATTTTAATTCCTTTTCTGAAAAAGATTTACCTCAGAAAAATCTCTTCTGAAGCCTGTTTGAGGCTCCTATTTGAATATGGTGGAAATGCAGCAGGCTTCTCCATTGGGCTCATGGGCAAGAAATGTGCCATCAAACAAAGAAAATGGTCTTGTACAAGAGGCCAGGACTGTCTTTTCAGCAAGAAACACTGCACAGCTGCAACTTTGATTCAGAGGAGATTTTGATGAAGAGCCAAGTCCCTCTTAGCCAGTCAGATTGCTTTAGGAATGGAATTTGGAGGGAGCCATCTTCTCTGGCCCTGAAAGGACAGAGGGGGGGTTTCTGAAATTCAGCCTGGGGAAGGAATGGCTTGACTTAGGCCAGGATAAGAATCCTCTCACCTTGAAGAGGGGAGATCAGTAGGAAACACCCTATGAATAGCAGCCCAAAAAGGAAGAGCTACAGGAAGGCTCTGGAGAAGCCAGTTAAGGACCAGAGAGAGCCTCACCTCACAGGGTCAGAAGGGCAATAACTATAATTGAGAGCCACCAGCCCAGCACATATCAGCCTTAAAGACTTTAGAATCCCTGATATGGCTCTTCTGCAGGAATATGTGGGGCCACAGGCAGTAGAATTCATCTAGACCCAAAGAGTTCTTGTGATCAGCAGGGCCGCCCAGAGGATTCAGGGGGCCTGAGGCAAAGCAATTTCGGGGGCCCCTTCCATAAAATTTTTTTGCAATACTATATTCTCGTGGGGGCCCCTGTGGGGCCCGGGGCAAATTGCCCCACTTGCTCTCCCCCTCCCCCACGGGCAGCCCTGGGAAAAATAAACCTTCCGCATCTTGGCACAAACCCAGTTTTAAGAACTTCTTTACAAGGTATCACTGGTTCTCAGCATCAGCTAGTGCTAAAAGGTACTAAAGCTCATTAAAAGGGTTGGACAAATATTTTCCGTCAATTTTTTTTGGATCAAAAACTAGGGGTTTTTAAAAAGCAGAAAAAATCATGGACAATGTCTGCTTTCCTTCAAAATGTGTTGTGTTTTTTTTAATTGAAAAGCTGAAATTAGTCTGCCAAAACCTGAACATGGTTTGGGGTTTCAGAAATGTGTGGCCAAATATTTGCTGCATGCTGTGTTTGATTGTTTAAAGAAACAATAAAAAAATTCTGCTTAAAAAAAATCCAAAACTTTTGAACCACCTCAGCTTGTGACCAAACGCCTGAGCCCATCCAGTCAGATTTTTCCAGGTTTCTGATATTCTGCTGGCTTCCTTGACTCGTATCTGTCTCCATAACGTTGGGTTCATTTAGGTTAGAACATAAGAATGTCCATACTGGGTCAGACCAAAGGTCCATCCAGCCCAGTATCCTGTCTACTGACAGTGGCCAATGCCAAGTGCCCCAGAGGGAGTGAACCTAACAGGTAATGATCAAGTGATCTCTCTCCTGCCATCCATCTCCACCCTCTGACAAACAGAGGCTAGGGACACCATTCCTTACCCATCCTGGCTAATAGCCATTAATGGACTTAGACAAACCCATGCATTTATCTGTTTCCTAGAGACTAGCTCCATAGGGTCCCTCACAAACAAGACGGTTACTGTGGGTTTGTCTTTAGTATAGCTTATGTACATACTCCATGAACTGAGCATTTGAGCTTGTTCCATAATCTGGGATGAGCCTATGTTGTGAAAACTGAAATGCTCAAAATAGCACATGCATGTGACTGGACACAGGGTGCTAAAATTAAATTAACCCAGGGGTTCTCAAACTGGGGGTCAGGACCCCTCAGGGGGTCACAAGTTTATTACTGGGGGTTGTGAGCTGTCAGCCTCCACCTCAAACCCCGCTTTGCCTCCAGCATTTATAATAGTATTAAATATATAAAAAAGTGTTTTTAATTTATAAGGGGGGGTCGCACTCAGAGGTTTGCTATGTGAAAGGGGTCACCAGTACAAAAGTTTGAGAACCACTGAATTAACCCCTCTGAAGCCTCGGGGAATGCAGCGGAGTGGGGGGCCTCCCTTGGTAGGGTTGGGAAGGAGGTAGGTGGTGTAGGATATTGCTCTTCTCATGTGATCCCTCCCCCAGTGGCTAATTTTAAATGAAGTTACCCTCCCCTGACATGAATCTCCCTATGGCACTGAAATTAAATATAAACTATAATTTGGCATTTGAGAAATGAAAGGGATGGTAGCCCTAAGGCAAAAGCTAACAGCTTGGCTCTTCTGCAAGCCTCAAACTGCTGAATGAGCTTTAGGGTAGGGAAGGCTGTGCCTCCCAAACAGCCTGGCCCTGCCCCCTATCCGACCCCCACCCACTTCCTGCCCCCCAACTGTCCCCCTCAGAATCCACGACCCATCCTGCTCCTTGTCCCCTCACCGTTCCCCAGAGACCCCCCCCACAACCACCACCCGGGACCCCACCCCCCGCTCCCTGTCCCCTGACTGCCCCAACCCCTATGCATCCCCCCCCGCCAAGTCCTGACAGACCCCCGGAATGCCCACGATCCAACCCCCCCGTTCCCTGTCCGCCCCCGCAACCTCTGCCCCCTCCCTGTCCCCTGACTGTCCCTGGGACTCCTTGCCCCTTATCCACCCCCCCCCCGGCCCCTTACCCCTGACTCCCCCCTCACCCGGAGCCTCAGCGCGCCACGTCCAGGAGCGTCCCTGGACAGCGCTGCAGCATGGCTCCGGTGGGGCCTGAGCTCCTCCCCACTCAGAGCTGCGTGGTAAGGGGGCGGGGCTGCGAGCTCCAGGCCAAGCAGAGGGAGCATCATGGTGGCAATGGGTCATGTTGATGCTGTGGAACGGCGATTCTGGGCCCGGGAAACAAGCACGGACTGGTGGGACCGCATAGTGCTGCAGGTCTGGGATGAATCACAGTGGCTGCGAAACTTTCGGATGCGGAAGGGAACTTTCCTGGAACTTTGTGAGTTGCTGTCCCCTGCCCTGAAGCGCAAGGACACCCGGATGCAAGCAGCCCTGACTGTCCAGAAGCGAGTGGCCATAGCCCTCTGGAAGCTTGCAACGCCAGACAGCTACCAGTCAGTCGCGAACCACTTTGGCGTGGGCAAATCTACCGTGGGGGTTGCTGTGATGCAAGTAGCCAATGCAATCGTTGAGCTACTGCTGTCAAAGGTAGTGACCCTGGGAAACGTGCAGGTGATCATAGATGGCTTCGCCGCGATGGGATTCCCAAACTGCAGTGGGGCTATAGATGGAACTCACATCCCTATCCTGGGACCGGACCACCAGGCCAGCCAGTACATCAACTGAAAGGGCTACTTTTCAATGGTGCTGCAAGCACTGGTGGACCATAGGGGACGTTTTACAAACATCAACATCGGATGGCCAGGCAAGGTTCATGACGCTCGTGTTTTCAGGAACTCTGGTCTGTTTAGACGGCTGCAGGAAGGTATTTACTTCCCGGACCACAAAATAACTGTTGGGGATGTGCAGATGCCTATAGTGATCCTCGGGGACCCAGCCTACCCGCTAATGCCCTGGCTCATGAAGCCCTATACAGGCGCCTTGGACACTGAAAAAGAACTCTTCAACTACTGTCTGAACAAGTGCAGAATGGTGATGGAGTGTGCTTTTGAACGTCTCAAGGGGAGATGGAGAAGCTTACTGACGCGCTCTGATCTCAGCGAAACCAATATCCCCATTGTTATTGCAGCTTGCTGTGTGCTCCACAATCTCTGTGAGAGCAAGGGGGAGACCTTTATGGCAGGGTGGGAGGTTGAGGCAAATAGCCTGGCTGCTGATTACGCCCAGCCAGACAGCCGGGCGATTAGAAGAGCCTAGCGGGACGCACTGTTCATCCGGGAGGCTTTGAAAGCTAGGTTCCACAGTGAGCAGGGTAAGCTGTGACTATTACGTTTGTTTAAAGAGAAGCTGAACCTGCCACCGTTTCTTTACCCAGTTAATGTTGACTATCCTTTCCAGTTACATACCCCCTTCACCCCCTTCCAACACACGTTTAAAAATAAAATAAATGGAACTTTGTTAATGAACACCGTTTTCTTTATTACGGATTTCATCGTAAAGTGTTGAAACTGGGACGCAGACTGTGGTGGGGAGCAGGCGTAGTGATGGAAAGAACGCTTCTAAACTCGAGGAATGACAGGCTCCTGCTCCTAGAGCGGTCTGCAGTGGTGGACTGGTTGTTTCAACGGAGTCTGCCACCCCTCCTTTTCGGGACTCTGTGTGTGGGGGCTATGTGACTTTGTGGCGGGGGAAGATGGTTACAGATCCCCTGCTGCGTGGCTCTGTGATCCAGGATAAGGACCGCTGCATAAGATCTCTAACCGCCCCCCCCCGCCACAAAGTCACATAGCTCCCCCCCCCCACCACCAAACATGAAAACCACCTCCCAGACTGACCAGGGTGCCTAGTGACTGCAATGTGTGTGTGACCTTCTGCTGAACCTGCCCCCGTGTCTGTAACCTGGTAAAGGTGACTGTCCTCTCCAATTACCAACCCCCTTCCCCCCCTTCAAACACACTCTCCTCTAAAAGAACATGACGGAAAAAGTAATTAACAGAAACGTATTTTTTATTAGCAACTACACAGTTAGGGGATGAAAGTGGGACGGGGGCTTGGGTGAGGCGGGAAAGAAAGGACTTATCAAATTTTGGGGAATGAGAGCCTTCTGGTACTGGAGCAGTCTGCAGGGGTGGAGTGACAGTTTTCACGGCCCCTGCCGCCCCTCCTTCTTGGGACTTTGGGTGAGGGGGGTATGGGACTTTGTGGCGGGGGAGGGCGGTTACAGAGAGACTGCAGCGGGGCTCTGTCCTCCTGCCTCCGGTCCTGCAGAACATCCACAAGGCACCGGAGCATGTCCGTTTGCTCCCTCATTAGTCCAAGCAGGGTTTGAGTCGCCTGCTGGTCTTCCTGCCGCCACCTCTCCTCCGGTTCGCTGTGTGATCGCTGGTATTGTGACATGTTCTCCCTCCACTGGGTCTGCTGGGCCGCCTCGGCTCGGGAGCAGCCCATAAGTTCTGAGAACATGTCGTCCCGTGTCCTTTTCTTTCTCCGCCTAATCTGCGCCAGCCTCTGGGAGGGGGATGCCGCGGTAGGTCGGGAGACAGTTGCAGCTGTGGGATGGGAAAAAGGGAGTGAATTCCTCACAAAGATAAATTTTAGTGAACAATGAACATAGTCTTTCTCTGTGAACAAGACCATGCACAGCACCTATCACATGCGCACTCAGGACAAGGTCGAATTTTCGGCCTTCGCATTCAGTGCCTGGGGTCTTGCAGTGGAGATCAGACAAGCGGGGCAGGACAGCAGAATTCGGGTAGCAGGCTGACATGGTAAGCCGTAGACTTTTGGCTGCTTAAAACTTAAATTATAGCAGTGCCCTCCTTTCACGTTCAAAGCAATGCTCCTACCGTTGGCCAGTTTCTGCTGCCGGCAATCCGGCAAGCATGAACTCTGCCCCTGTCCCACCCCCTCGCAGCTGTCCCCAGGAAAGATCCCTGTATGCTGCCCCTCTCCCGCCTCCACCGCGTGGCTGTAAACCGCTGGTTACAGTTATGTAAAGGAACAGGCAAGCAGTCCCAATAGTAACATTCCCCTAATTCAAATCAGGTCATCATGAGCGACATCACTCTGCTGAGGATTTCGGAGACAGAGAAAGACCGCATGCTGCATGAAAGCCAGCAAAAACCAGGGCCGTATGCCGCCATGCTCTGCAAGGCAATGATCCCAGAGTACTTGATGATAGCCTGGCGCGGAAAAGTTTCCTACCATGGAGGACACAATAAGGCCGCTCTCCCCAGGAACCTCATGCAAAGGCTTTCCAATTACCTCCAGGAGAACTTCGTGGAGATGTCCCATGAGGATTTCAGCTCTATCCCCGGACATATAGACCTTATTTTCCAGTAGTTGCACTGCCAAGGACTAAAACGTTAAGCGCCTAGGGCAAACTAATCATGAAAAACCCATTGTTAATATTCCTGTTCTGTTCAAAATAAATGTTTACATGTTTAAAACACTTACTGACTGATCCTTCCCCTGATTCAGGGTCCGGGTTAATGCCTGGGGAGGGTTGGTAGGGGATCTCTGTGAGGGTGATGAAGAGATCCTGGCTGTCGGGGAAATCAGCGTTGTAAGCGCTGTCGACTGCCTCGTCCTCCTCATCTCCTTCCTCATCTTCCCCGTCCGCTAACATCTCCGAGGAAGCGGCCGTCGACAATATCCCATCCTCAGAGTCCACGGTCAGTGGTGGGGTAGTGGTGGCGGCCGCACCTAGAATGGAATGCAGTGCCTCGTAGAAATGGCATGTCTGGGGCTGGGATCCGGAGCGTCCTTTTGACTCTTTGGTCTTCTGGTAGCTTTGTCTCAGCTCCTTGATTTTCACGTGGCACTGCGTTGCATCCCGGCTGTATCCTCTCTGTCATGGCTTTTGAGATCTTCTCGTAGATCTTTGCATTCCGTCTTTTCGATCGCAGCTCCGAAAGCACGGACTCATCGCCCCACACAGCGATCAGATCCAAGACTTCCCGATCACTCCATGCTGGGGCCCTCTTTCTATTCTGAGATTGCATGGTCACCTCTGCTGGAGAGCTCTGCATCGTTGCCAGTGCTGCTGAGCTCGCCACGATGTCCAAACAGGAAATGAGATTCAAACTGCCCAGACAGGAAAAGGAATTCAAATTTTCCCGGGGCTTTTCCTGTGTGGCTGGTCAGAGCATCCGAGCTCGGACTGCTGTCCAGAGCGTCAACAGAGTGGTGCACTGTGGGATAGCTCCCGGAGCTTTTAGCTTTGAATTCCATCCACACCCACCCTAATTCGACATGGCCATGTCGAATTTAGCGCTACTCCCCTCGTTGGGGAGGAGTACAGAAATCGAATTTAAGAGACCTCTATGTCGACATAAATAGCTTCGTTGTGTGGATGGGTGCAGGGTTAATTCGATGTAACGGTGCTAAATTCGACATAACCTCCTAGTGTAGACCAGGCCTCAGAAATCTTAAGAGCAAGAGAGGGAATAGAAAGGTTACCAGTGCCAGCAGTACGTCTTCTATACCTCTGCTTTTGGCCTTTTCTGTTTATTTTATTGAAGGTCTTGCTGCTGTGAATGGCCTCATTCCTTGGTCTAGGCAAGAGTATGAATATATTTGTCTCATACAATGTATGAAAATTCCTTTCCCCCTGGAGATATAGCCTCAAGGAGACGTCCTGTAACTGCAGATGTATGGTTTTGTGGCTTTATTCCACACATCATGCTACTTGTCCAATTCATATCAATGACCGCTCTTTTAGATCATCCTCAAATGTTACCAATCAAACACAATCCCATTGTATCTCACACTGAAAATGATGCAGCTAGCTATCTGTCCTTTGCACGGACCCTGTGACACTGCCATGCAGCAAAAACAGTTTCACTTCTGTGTCTCTGCTTCCTGCGTTTAGCAGGGCTAAAATGCATCACAGTCACCTCCTGGTAGGAGAAAATACATCCTATCAATCAAAGGTGACACCAGCTACTTAAGCAGTAGTGTTGTCAGGCTACCTTATTGGCCAAAGTGACGACGTTCGTAATCCAAAGAAGAGGCTCCGTTGCAGGAAAAGTAGGTGAAGTGCATCCTCTGAGGTTTTGTGAGGATAAATTGATGAATGCCTGGGAGGTGCTCCAATACCAAAGTGATGTCAGCCATAAGTAACTAATGTCATAGTTGTGGACAAACTAGTATCTTGTTTGCAAGGAAAAAATAAGTACATTGTTATGTGGACTCCATTTTATACTTAGGCAGTGAAGAATGTCATTAATGCTGTTTGTCCTAGTATTTAGCAAGTCTATTATCTTTGTACGTTAGTTTACATACAGTGTTGCATACAACCACCTCACAGTATGACCCTTTTGATAAATAGGCAAAGAAGATGGCATTTCATTACAAAGATATTTTAGAAAACCAGTCCTTGGATATGCAGCCTTGGAGAAAGAACAAATATGATGACATTCTGTTTTATTTCTTAATTCTTATAGATTTGACATACTTTTCACCACCCTGAGCTAGTCTGGAGGTCCGGGAACAATCATTGCAGAAATTTAAGTTTGACTATATTGATCTCATTATTCACACTCCCTGTTCTCTCTCAATAAATATTTATATCCTAAAACATACTGCAGAAAACAAAGTCCAACTTCCTTCTTGAAGAATTAGCCTATGATGACTACTTCGGGGAACACAAAAAAAAAAGCCCGAAAAACTAATGTATATAGAACAATACAATATTTTGAGGGGAAATTCTTCCTGTCCCCAGTTGGTAATCAGTTTATATTCTGATTCATCTGGATTAATAGCCTTGTAGATTTGATTATTGCTAGTAAAAATATAGATGCTACCTGTTCTTTATACTTTATTGGAAATTATATTCCTTTAAGCCATCCACTAAGGGCCTGATCCAAAGCCCATTGGAATCAATGGAATTATTTTAATTGACTTCTTTCGGCTTTAATTCAGACTCTAAGGTTCCAAATATTTTAAATTTTCTCACACAAAATATCATAATGAGTGCAGTAAAATAGAAGGGGAAATTATTCTCACTGATGTTTTTATTCCTATATTAAAAGGTGATAGAAAAAACCTAATTGTCATTGTTTTATGGTTTGCATTCCTCATTGCCTCTCCAAATAATGTCTTATCCAAAATTATTTTTTGCGCATGCATGCAGACATTATATATTAAACCCAAGTGTGCACTTCACAATTCAAAGGTAATTCTAGTGCATCAGAAAATTCAACAGTAGATATAACGAGTAATAAACCTAATCTTGGTTTACTATATTTAAACCATGTGTAGGCTTTTTTAACTTAGCTAGATAAATACTTTCTGAAAAGTATATAACTTAGATTAGCCAAGCTTTCACTTTGAGTAGAAGGCTATACATCTATACAATTTCTTGTATAGATCGATTTTTCCAACTCGGTTTGAAAATTTGCAATAACTAGTATCTGGAGAAGCAGAAAGTTCAGTTCAAGGTAGCTTTTGATTTAGGTGAAATGTCTCGTTACAACGGAGAAGAAAGTTAATAAATAAAGTTATCTTAAATGACTCTTAGATGTTACCAGTAGGGAGAACTCTTCATGGTGAATGCCCTAGTGCAAACGAATATAACAATTAGGGTTGGAATAGGACTATGCAAGTCATCTATTCGGTTGTCCACTGTGTGGCAGGATTGAGTTAAATAAATCAAATTCTGCTCTAAATTACTCTAGCATAAATCCACAGTAAATGACTGCAACTGAGTTACATTGCTACATAAAAGTTACATGTGTTTAAATCCAGAGTAACAGGTAAGCTCCTGTGTAATTCTTCCCTTAGCATTGCTCAGCAGCTACTAGGCACAATGCAGAATTGAATCTTCTGCATACTAACATTCCTGTGGGAAAGTTTGCATCTAGCTTCAAAATTGTCAACTGGCCCTTTTGTCTATAAATGATGGGAACAAATTCCCAATTTCTGGAGAAGTTTGGATCCAAATCTGGAGTTGAATTTAGAGTTTGAACCATATGTGTGTTAAACCTAAATAATTCCACTGCATCCAAAATCAATTATTCTAGGTTCAATGTTTACTAAGAATAAATATCCCCTGTAACATCCTTCTACTTTCTGTGCCTACAGACAGTTATAGGTATGACCCAATTCAGCTTTATATAATGTTTATAAATGTTTGTTTATATATAAGCTTTATATAATGGTTGACAATTATATTTTGAGTTTATTTTACTTCCAAGTGAATAAAGGTATTGCTTATAAGCTCTGCCACAATGTAATATCTCAATGAGGACTGTACAGTAAGGTTTATTATTATTTTATTTATCAGTTGAATTACCATAGTGCCTAGGAGACCTTGTCATGGAGTAGAACCCCATTGCGCTAGGTGCCATGCAAACACACACAAAAAGATGGTCCCTGCCTCATGAAGTATTAGAGAAGACGACAGCTGGATACTGGAAGACCGGGGAGTACAAGGAAACAATGTACCCGCCCAGACTGGGAGAATCGCGCCACCACTCCCAAGAGAAATCAAAGGGTGGTGGTGGTTAGTGACTCCCTTCTAATGGGGACAGAGGCATCCATCTGCAAGCCTGAATGGCATGCTGGGAGGTGTGCAAACCTAGTGAGGTGGCTTTAAACTAGGTCCAACGGGCAGGAGGCAAAAGCCCACAGGTGAGTCCAAAACACGGAGACTTGGGTGAAAGGTCAGAATGTGGGGCGAACATTGAAAATCGCAGCATGGACAAAGTCGAGACAAGAAAATATAGTGGAGAAATCTAATAAACATCTTTAGATGTCTGTATACTAATGCAGGAAGTATGGGGAATAAACAGGAAGAAGTAGAAATACTAGTGAATAATCACAAATACCTAGGGCCCTACCAAATTCATGGCCATGAAAAAAGTGTCATGGACTGTGAAATCTGGGCCCCCTCCAGCAAAATCTGGTGTTTTGTGTGCTTTTACCCTATACTATACATATTTCATGGGGGAGACCAGCGTTTCTCAAATTGGGGATCCTGACCCAAAAGGGAGCTGCGGGGGGGGGGGTCACGGGGTTATTTTAGGGGGGTTGCAGAATTGCCACCCTTACTTCTGCACTGCCTTCAGTGCTGGGTGGCTGGAAAGTGACAGCTGTGTGACAGCGCCAGCTCTGAAGGCAGCGCCCCACCAGCAGCAAAGCAGAAGTAAAGGTAGCAACACCATACCATGCCATCCTTACTTCTGCGCTGCTGATGGCAGTGGCTCTGCCTTCAGAGCTGGGCTCCCGGCCAACAGCCACCGCTCTCCAGCTGTCCAGCTCTGAAGTCAGCGCCACTGCCAGCAGCAGCGAAAAAGTAAGGGTAGCAGTACTGCAACCTCCCCTACAATAACCTTGTGACCCCCACCCCCACAACTCCTCCTACAATTACAACATCATGAACATTCAGATTTAAGTAGCTCAAATCATGAAATTTACTATTTTTAAAATCCTATGACTGTGAAATTGACCAAAATAGACCATGAATTTGGTAGGGCCCAACAAAGATGACATAATTGGCATCATAGAAACTTAGTGAAATAATTCACATGACTGGAATATTGGCATAGAAGGGTACAGCTTGTTCAGGAAGGACGGGCTGGGAAAAAAGGGAGGAGATGTTGCCTTGTATATCAAAGATGTATACACTTCCATTGAGGTTGTGACAAAAGTGGGAGGCAGACCTCTTGCTAGTCTCAGGATAAGGATAAAAGGGGGGGAGGGGAAGGGTGATGTCATGGTAGGGGTCTACTATAGACCAGATAACCAGGAAAAAGGGGTGGATGAGACTTTTTTTAAAACTAATAAAATCATGCAAAACACAGGAATTGGGTGGTGATGGGGGACTTCAACTAACCAGACATCTGTTGGGGAAAATAATACAACAGAGCATAAATTATTCAGCAAGTTCTTGGTATGCACTGGAGACAACTCATTATTACAGAAGGTGGAGAAAAAGACTAGGGGAGAGGCTATTTTGGATTTGATGTTGACAAACTGGGAGGAAGTAATTAAGAATCTAAAGGTGAAAGGCAGCTTGGGTGAAAGTAGCATGAAATGGTAGTTAATGATTCTAAGGAGTAGTAGGAGGGAAAACAGCAGAATAAAGACAAAGGTCTTCAAGAAGGCAGAGCTTAGTACTCACAAAATTGTTTGTTAAGAGCCCGTGGGAAGAAGTCTGGGGGCGGGGGGGAAGAAAGAGCGCAGGAGAGTTAGTTTTTTAAAGGCACGAGCAAACTGTACCAATACATAGGAAGATAGGAAATATGGTAGGAAGCCACCCTGACTTAACCAGGAGATCTTCAATGACCAAAAACTCAAAAAAGAAAGGTCAAATTACAAAGGATGAATATATATATATAACACTCCACATGCACGTAGGAACAAAATTAGAAAGGTAAAGGCCAAAATTAGATTAAACTAGCTAGAATAAGAAAGCATTTTGTAAATACATGGGAAGCAAGAGGAAGACTAGGGACAGGTTAGGCTCACTTTTAAATGAGGAGGGAAAGATGACAACAGAAAATGCAGCAATGGCCAAAGTGTTAAATGCCTTTTTTTGTTTCAGTTTTCACCAGAAAGTTAGCAACGATCAGCTGGCCAACATAGAGAACAACAGTGTAAATGGGATAGGCTCTGAGGCTAAAGTAGGAAAAGAACATGTTAAGAATTACTTTGACAGGGCTTGATGAAGTACATCCTAGAATACTTAAGGAACTGGCTGAAGAGATCTCTGAACCATTAGCGATTATCTTTGAGAACTCATGGAGGACACAAGAGATACCTGAGGACAGGAAAAAAGTGCAAATATAGTCCCTATCTATAAAAAGGCAAACAAAGACAATCCAGGGGATTATCACTCCTCTTAACTTTGGTCCCGGGAAAGATAACGGAGCAAATAATCAAACAATCTGTAAGCACCTAGAAGATAATAAGGTAATAGTCAATATAGATTTGTCAAGAACAAATCATGTCAAACCAAGCTGTAGCCTTCTTTGACAGAGTAATAAGCCTTGCAGATAACTGCTACTGCTTCCCCTATCAGTGGCTCACAATTGAGCTGGAAGGGCATATTGAGTGGGGTCTTGCAAGGATCTGTTCTGGGTCTGGTTCTAATCAATGTATTTGTAAATAAATTGGATAATGGCATAGAGGGTACATGTATAAAATTTGTGGACGATACTGAGCTGGGAGGGATTGCAAGCACTTTGGAAGACAGGAATAAATTTCAAAACCATCTTAACAAACTGGAGAAATGGTCTGAATTAAATGGGATGAAATCTAATTAGGACAGATGGAAAGTACTACACTTGGGAAGGAATAATCAATTGCACAAGTACAAAATGGGAAATGACTGCCTAGGAAGGAGTACTGCAGAAAAGGATCTGGGGATTATAGTGGATCACAAACTAAATATGGGTCAACAATATAATATTGTTGCAAAAAAAAGCAAACATCATTCTGGGATTTATCAGCAGGAGTGTTGTAGGCAAGACGCAAGAAGTAATTCTTCTGCCCTGCTCAGTACTGATAAGACCTCAGCTGGAGTATTGTGTCCAGTTCTGGACACCACCCTTCAGGAAGGATGTGGACAAATTGGAGGAAATCCTGAGGAGAGCAACAAAAATGATTAAATGAAAGCCCTGCGGGAGTGGCAAATGGACGATGGGGAGGGAAAATGTTGCCAAGTATGCTTCTGCAACTGCCCCTGCCAGCTACCTGGAGTTTGTCTTCATTCCCACGTATGGAGGAGAAGAGTAAGCAGCCAGGCTGTACCAATGGATCCCTGTAGATGGTGGGTATCTCAGGAGTGGAGCAGCTCACAGGTGCTTTTGCAACAGTCCCTGCCAGGTAGCTGGGGTTCATTGTCCCTCCCAGTTCAGGGGGGGAAGAGTAAGGGTACATCTACACTGACTTTTAAAACCCACAGCAGTGAGTCTGAGTCTGGGTCCAGAGACTCAGATTTGTGCTACAGTGTCTACACTACTGTTTTTAGCATTCAGGCTCAGCCCCTGAGGCCCGAGCTCTGACCCAAGCCACAATGTCTACATTGCTGTTTTTAGCACACAGCCCTTATCTGTAGACCCAGGCTCTGAGATCCCTGCAAGTTTTGCAGACATATCCTGAGTGGCCTGGCTGTGCCACTGAATGCTATGGTCATGGGCTGTATTTAAAAAAATTTAGTAGAAAGCATTGCACGTCTGCTCTTTGAGAGGCCTGCAGTGTGTATTCCGTTGTTCTAGCCATACAGTTGCATGTAGATATTTTATTAAAACTATTTTCTTTAGATTTGTGGTCCACCCCAAGTATTCATTTAAAGATGTATATTAAAAAGGATCCTTTCACTATTCCTGAATTTTTTTTTTCTTCCACATAATAAAGAATCAGACCCACATTTCTTCTCCTTGTTGCATTATTGGAGTTATTCCAAGAAGAACACACTGCTCTGGGAGCCCAGAGCATACTGGTGATGTCAAGAGCTCTACACTGTACATTTTAAATAGAAATTCAGAACTTCTCTATCATGGTTCTAGCTTATTGGGAAGGAATGAAGGTCTCTTTGTAATGCAGTGATTGAGTCTTGTTTCTGATTTTGATAAAAGTTTCTTATCTATATTCCCTGAGCCAGTAGATCAGGGCCGCTCAAATTTGTAATTCATAGGAGCAATTAAACAGTAGGCAATTCTCTTGTACTATTTTCAGATAATTTAATTTTTAGTTGCTTCTTCTGAGTGTGAAAATTTAGTAACATATGTGATAAGTGTTAGTTCTAAAATGCTTTGTTAGAGGTTATATCACTTTTCCTAATTATATTTTTCTGGAAATGCTTTGCCCCCATTGTAGAGTGACTGTGAATTTGAAGGGAGATCTTTTGTACGCTTTCCTTCTATGTCACATGGAAGCAGTATTAAGTCAATAAAGTTTGAGGAAAGAGACTGATCTTTGAACCTGTTGATAATGATAGTGGGTTTTCTGAGAGCTTTGTCATTTTGCATTTATACTTTTTTTCCCCCTTTATGCGTGCTGCACCAAACTTGGCTACTCCTTTTAGTACACATCATAGAAAAATATAATTAAAATAGAAATTCATACTGTGTTTTCTTTCTGAAGCTCTCGCTGGCCCATACAGCAGTGCTGTAAAATTTCAGCATTCAGAAAAGAATCGAGGAAATACTGTAAAGAGATGGAGTTTGACAACGACCACTGTATTAAGATGAATGATGGGAACAAAATTCCTGCAGTGGGATTTGGTACCTATTCCCCTGATGCAGTAAGTAAATCTTTCATGGATTTCTTTGTCCTTAACCTGTTGATTAACATTGCTGGGCACTGCTATAACCATTGCCTGTATCAGTCCAGAAAGATCTGCAAGATGAGATCCCTGTATATCTAGTTTATAAAACTATTGACAATGTCTGAAAAGTGCTTTGGGGGGTTGAGTGAAAGATGATGCCTGTATATAAGTGTAAGAATATCATCAATCTGTAAGAAATGGTTTTTGTTTTTTATTATTTGAGTGAATCTCATGCTGATTCATGACTCCTTGACCTAGCTTTGCCAAAACACCTGATCGATAGCAACCCCAACCATTCACACCTTGAACCCCCACATGCATCTGTCAATCCACCTCTGTCCTGACCTCCAGCACCCAGCTAGGCTAGTCCAGAGCCACTATATAACTACCCATGCATCTTTGCCCTGACCTACAGCACTCCCTTTTCCAGTTTTCGGCCCATATGTCTCTGCCAATGCATTTTGGTCCCAACCTGAGCTAAATGGAAACCAATTTCCTTTAAAGAGAAGTTAGTTATATTTAGCCCTTGTAGTGCTGCTCACTGAATTACACTGAGGGAAGGAAAATGAGTATATTTCCTTTTTTCTCCCTTCTCAACAGTCCTGCTCCCTGCTGATCCCAGTGTGGAGGGGGCTGGTCTAGTGGTCAGAGCAGGGGACTTGGAGTCAGAAGATCTGATTCTGCCTCTGAGTCACTTATGTAACCTTTGGGTATCTTACTTGCCTTTTGTGTTTCCCCAGTTTTGTAAAATTCTGATAATACCTGAATTACCTCACTGGGTTTAGCTCATAAGGATAAAATTTTCAAAAGCACATAAAAGGCTTAGAAGCCTATGTCTCATTGAAAGGCACTTGGAAATGGCACTGCTTTTGAAGATTTTACTCTAAGAGTTTGTAAAATTGCACTGGGATTCTCAGATGGAAGGTGCTAAAATGTGCAATTTATTACATTTTTTAAAGTCTTTACTTATTTTTCGCTCCTTATTCCTATCCATGACTTGGGGAGAATTAAGCCTGACTAAATACTGTGGTTAAAAAAATAAAATAAAATAAAGTAAGGGCCCCTCTGAAGAGGACAGCTGCATGTGGATCTTTTTCCTTCTACCTGGTACGTATAAGCCTTGTGGCACCATGACATGTATATTGTCTTAGGAATAAAGGTGAAGCATAGACATTTTCTGTAGAGCTCAGTGACTCAGCTCTTTCCAGTGAGTCCTTCTAATCTTCTAATCAGCAGGACTGATATGATCTCTCTCCTCTTCCTCCTCCTCCTCCCAGAAAAGACCATCTCCTAAAATATGACTTTCCTACACACTACAATCTGTGTCAACTGCAGCTGTTCACTCAGGCCTGTTTCTCAGTTATACTAAGGCTCCTTAGGACCTCCACGCTAAAGTGGGTGTAATTTAAGGCCCCATCACACTGCCAGCAGAGGTGATACATGTGATTTGAAAACCGTCGCCTGCTTCCTGCCAAAAGCTGGCAGATTGGAAGCTGGTGGGAGCCGCCTGGCCAGCTCAAGCCCTTGGCTCTCCGCAGTGTCTGGCTGCCCGGCAGCCCTCCCTGCCCTTCTCCCTGAGCCGGAACACCTATGCATAGCCAGGGGCTCCCCAGGCAGGGAGGGTGGCACAGGTCCGAGCTGCTCTCCCAAAGGAGCCTGGCTGCCATGAGATACTCTTCAGGGTGCTCGCTCACTGCTGCCCTGGTGCTCCTGGCTCTGCTGCTTTTCCTCAGCCCAGAGGCAACATGTGGGTCAATCAGATGCAACCCCTCCCCAAAAAACTTTAAATTGTGCCCACCCATCATCAAGAGTTATGCATCATCTCTGACGGCCAGAGTGATGTAAAGGGTGTGACGTTGCACTCCATATGTTTTATGGAAATATGCTTATGAGTGTGAATATGATGTAACTGGAATATGCTTTATGCAAAAGGTCTCTTGTAAGGTATCATAACAAAGGTTATACCCTACTGAATATATTCCTCCTATTTGTATGCATGTAGCATTCCTGCATCTGAAGCTAGAAATATGAAGTATAACTCTGAGGTCCTATTGTAATTACGCAAAGTGTGGGCCATTAATGGTGGTTTAGAATCTTGATGGCTCCCATTGACCAGAAAAAATCAGTTGTAAATGGCCTTAGTTACTTGAAAGCCTTCCTGTGTACATGTGGGCCAGCCCATGGGGAATGGAGACTGGAGGGGTCTGCAGCTTTGGGGGTGTGACCCAGACCCTGGGTCTATGTTGCAGCAGGCTAGAGTGTCTGGCTCAACAAGGCGGGGTTCTGGAGTCCAAAGCTGGCAGGGAAAACGGGCTGAGAGGTAATTTCAGCATGTCAGGTGACAGTCCCAAGGGGATCTCTGTGACCAAACCTGTCACAAAGGGGCCTTAGTGTAATGAGAATCAGGCCCACTTGTATTTATAAGGCCTGATTCTCCTTTCATACTAGGTTTTACACCACTGTAACTTCACTGATTTCAATGAGAGCAGATTTAGGCCCACAGGCTAGATTTTCTTTGATACTGGGAGAGAAATTGTTCAACAAATCCCTAGCTGAAGCTTGAAAATTAAATTTAAAAAAAGGCAAATGGGAAATCAGAAACCAATTTAGGAACTAGGTTTCTTTGCCCTTCTCTAGTATCCCCAAGAAGTTCGTTTGCCCCTCCCTTAGGTCTTGCTTATCTTTTTATTTATTTATTTATTTATTTAGTCTTTATCACACCTGATTTCTCTGCTAGGAAGCATGGCTGTTGTCAGATTTTTTTTAAATCATTAATCTCAACAAAGTCAATATGGACCTAGCTGGAAGAAAGCTGAGTCATTATCAAGAACAAACAGGGGTTCATAAAATCATAGTTCTCACCAAACAGTTCTAATAGCTGCCTTTGTTACAACTACTCATGAAAGGAATGTGGTCCTGCCAAACCAAGAGTTCAAAACCATAAATCAGTTTGGGCAAAATCGTAAGTTTGACGTATAAATCATGAGATTTTATTTTTAAATAAACAGGCAATAGCTCAGCCAGACTGGGGGTTCTAATCCATAGTGAATGTTGATATTTGATTCTTACAGATCCTGGTCTCGGGGTCCTGTACTTTGAATCTTGTAAAAAGGAAAGCTGAAATAATGAGCCTGATTCTCTGTTGCCCTGCATTTTAAGGAGTCATTTACTCCTGTGCACAGTGAGAGCAAAAAATACCTGCTATATCTGAATAGTAGCTTTTTACACCTACGTTCCATTTACTTTGCTGTGGTGTAAATGATAACATAAGATGCAGGGCAACAAAGGATCGGGCCCAGAATCCTGGAATTTCCTTTAAGGTAAATTCAAAATTCTAAATGTGCTACTCTACTTTGAAGTCTTTCTGATGGTGATCAAAGCTCTAGGTGACTGACATACAATATCCCTAATCCCGAGAGATTGACACTATACCTTCTTAACCGGTAGGTTCAAAAAAGTAAATGTGAGGAGGCTACAAAGGTGGCTATTGAAGTTGGCTTCCGCCATATTGATGGAGCCTTTGTATATGGGACTGAGGAGGAGGTTGGGCGAGCCATTCACGAGAAGATTGCAGATGGAACAGTCAAAAGAGAGGACATATTTTACACAGGAAAGGTAAGTGGGTTTTGTTTTAACACAAGTATTTTTACCCTACTGCTTCCTGTGCTAATTTTTTCTAATTTATGAAGAATGGTGTAACCTACTCAAGGCCAGCATTGAAAGGATTCCCTTTAGGGGAGTATTATTCACAGACGTGGGAAATTGCTTTCTATACAAAGTTACAGGTTTGAGCACCAGGCTCATCTCTACATTTGTGAAAGTGAAGCTAAAACGGCCTCTTCATGCCCTTTAAAGTACAGATCACCAGACAGAACATTTTATTTTATTTAGCCACAATGAGCCATTCTAAGCTTCCTGTGCACAATGGTGACTCTGCTTGAAAGTGTAGATTTCTTTTGAAAAGTGATTGTGTAAAAATGGCACCTTCTTATTCAACCAACCTGTTCCCTGTGTGCATTCACAGTCCTATCTGTGTTTTCAGTGGAAGAAAAAATAAGCTGTCACTCCTTTCAGCTCTATAGAAACAATATGGCTAAGGGAGAGTCAGGTGGATTTTATTCCTCCTCGGGTCTCATCAACAAAATTGTTTACTAATTTCCAATCAACTACACTTCCACAAATGAATTAAAAGCAAGGGATTATCACTGAGAGCAAGATTTTTAGACATTGGGGTTGCAAAGGTGTCACTGAGAGTATAATTTGTTCTCCAGCATCTTTATTTCTGGAGGTGATGGACAAGAAGCAAAGAACCCAGCTTGATCCAGATTGAGTTTGTGGAGCTGTCAGTTGGAAAAGCATCCTTTTTTACTTGTAAATGGGGCACATTTGTATTGAATCACTGAGAGTCAATATTTAACACCAAAATCTCATTTTTACAGAGTCACTTTTCAGAGCAGAACCACATAGTAAATGGAGAACCGATGGCAAAAAAAGGAGAAAGGGCTTCTTGGGGTGGGATTCTTTCCACATTAGAACTGACATCTTGTTAGAAATGGCATTTGTATGAACTCTCATCTCCTGGTTCCCAGAGACAGACCAGAATTGTGTACAGAACTCAGTCACATACCAAGGGACATCTTCCATTCCATTCTTCTAAGGGCCATCTAATTAAGTCAGACAACAGAGTGACTCCTAATAACCAAGGAGAACAAATTTAGCCAGAAAGATTTTAACCCTGAGAGTGGCCTCACATAGGGTTCCTGTACTGAGCAAGTGCATTTCTCACATCCTGGCTGTATTTCAGGCCCTAACCCTGCTTCTTCAGGAAACATTAACTTCTCACTCTCACGTGCAGCTTTGCACACAACCACCTCACAACACAACCCCTCTGCCAAAAAAGTAAAGCCAGTGGAATGTCATGAATAAGACAATTTAGAAAAGTGTTTTTTACAGAAAGAAGAGAAAAAAGAGAACTTCTTCAGAAAGAACAGTTGTTTTTGAATCATTACAGCTTGGGAGTACCTTTCACCGTCCTGAACTTGTCCGAAACTGCCTGGAACAATCGCTGAAGAAACTTAAGTTTGACTATCTTGATCTCTTCATTATCCATATCCCTGTGTCTCTAAAGGTAAACATTTATTTAAAAAATATACACAGGAAAACAAATGTTTGGTAGTATATCCATGGGCCAGAGCAGAGCTGTTTTTAAAAAAAAGACCCGTAGTTCATCTAGTCGTATGTCCAGCCTACAAAAGTACCCTATGATGGGTGCTCGAGGGGAAGGCAAAAGACAAAAGAAAAACTAATGCATGAGGCACACTCTATAATGCAAAAATTTTGGGGGGGGGAAACTCATATTGTGTCTCATTCGCAGTCGATATATAGTAATCATGTAGGTTAACAGTCTTATGCTTTTAATCCTTGCTATTAAAACATCATATGCTACCTGGGTTCACTCTATGCCACTAAATATATCTATATCTTAGTGCACTGGCAAATTTACAAACTGTCTGGAAAACTCTTTAAATTCAAATAAATACTTAATGATCAAAAGCTAACTAGTTACTCTGGAAATTCACCAGTAATCTATAAAACTAATCTGAGGTTACTGTGATTTCTTATGGAGGGGAGTTAATCAATTATAACCTCTTTAGTTCATTAAGTGAAGCTTCTTTCTCTTTGTCAATGAAGATGTCATTTTGTGTGACACCATATCATGATTTATCTGTACTATCTCTAGGCCCTAATTGCTTTCCACATGCATGCTTTGTTTCATGGCGTATAAACACGATTTCTTATGAAAATAGTGTTTCGCTGAGCTAATTAATTTTCCAGTATTAACATTTATTGTCTTATTTACTCAAAATTATTTCTAGGCATCTAGGGTGAAATTTACTCATGGAACACAAGGTATGCTATATATTTCAGTCATGTATAGGCCTTTTACTCAAAAGTGATGTGTAGCTAAATTCTCTAGCTCAGTTTGACAATTTACAGTGGCTGCTCTGCCTCTAGAGAAGTAGAAAATTCAGTTCAGTTCAAGGTAGTTTTAATTCAGATGATATCAGTTTTGTTCTGGTGCTGCTGGAGTCTTCGATTAGGGACTTAAAAGAAAGGGAATTGATAAGATAAGATAACTCTTAGGTGTTACTGGTAGGAAAATTCTTGGTGACTGGGCAATGATCCAGCTCTCAGTCTCTCATCCAAATGTTTTTAGCTTGTGGTAATCCAAATGGTTTAGATAAAACCATTCTATTATTTTTACCAGCTTTAGTGTTCGACACTTTACCTCCTTCCCCACTCCTCCTGGTTACGACTCCTTCCTTGGCCACAAAATAGTTAAAATCCACTTGTGTAAAAAACATCATGACCAATGGGGATTTTCCTTTTGTTTTTAAGCCTGGGCCAGATTTATCACCAATGGATGAAAATGGAAAACTCATTTTCGATGTTGTAGATCTGCGTCAAACTTGGGAGGTGAGTGACATGAATAACACAGTGTTAATTAAGAGCCCATCCAGTTTCCTTAGGCAGTCAGCTGACTGTTATCCAGAAAGTGTTCAGAGTTCTATCTGTTTTTTAGTCATATGACCTTTTTAGAGAGCTAGGGAGAATGTAATTGTTATGTATGTGGGAGGCTGGGATTGTGAGTAAGATATGTTCTTGAACTGCCTATTGATAAAGTGCAGATTCACACCAGCAAGTAACTATAAACAAACGACACCTTCACACTTAACAGATCTGACCCTTGGGTGTATTGAGCATCATTGCTGCCAGCTTTAGTGACCAAAATAAGTTTAAGCTGCTTTTTGCTCCAGTTAGCCCAGCAGCACCAACCAGCGATGCTCCTTCTTGTGAATCATCAACAGATTTTCTTACTAAAATCAAATCAGTGACACCTGTGTTAAGAAAATGATGTTGCTCAAGTGTCACTGAGGGTATAATCTGAAGACGTTGGGGCTGCAGAGGTGTAATTGAACTGTTCTTATTAGTGATGATGCGCAAGTTGGAAAGAGTCCAGCTCAGTTGTCAGACTTCAGCCAGGGGTGCATACAGTTTTCATTCCACATTAACTATTTCATTTAGGGGTGTGATTTTTTTTTTTAAACAAAATAGTTGAATTGGTGCAACCCCTAGAGTGAAGGCAGTTTTACCAGTACAGTGGTACCTTGCACTGGGGTATTTTATTCCCCTAAATTTATGGGAATAAACTATACCACTATAGGCTCCTTTATAGCAGCATGACTGTACCCACTGTGATAAATTATATCTTTCTGGCACTCCCCTGGGGCAAGAAGGGGCATCTCTCTTGTCTCAAATATCCTTTTCTGGACAATTACATTACTATAGATCTGGCTCAAAGTGCGGCGTATGGCCCTCTGCCTGCACCTGATAGACAGCCTGTTCCCTTCTAGGGGTATAAAATAGTCCAAATGAAGAAAAGGGCACAGTAATTCTGCAGCCCTCAAAAAAAGGCCAGGTCCCTGCAGTCTCACACAGAGTGAGGATTTACAGTCCCTTGGCAGGAGATCTGGACTTCTTGTCCCCTATGTGCCCAAGCAACCAAGGCAAAGTCCCAGGGCTTGAAAAAGAGAAGTATAGAAAAGCCAGTCCTCTACTTCCTCAGAGGGCCCAGGAGGCCAGTGCGCTCAAGCAATTTCCACAGGAAACAACCCCTGTCCTCTGGGGAGCTCTAGCTCTGCTAACGCCAGAGTCCCGCCCAGACTGAGCCAGTATCCTCCCTTTTAAACACTTGCCATTCGCCAGGCTTGACAAGCCTCATAGGTGTGGTGGATTGTGCCCAGAGAAGCTCTTTAACCCTTTCTGACTGCTGTGGGAGCTGCCCCATCATACTAGGAGCGGTCTACTACATCCATGTCAGACTGATATAGTTAAAGCAGCACAATAACTGTGCTTAGACCAGACCTTCAATGAGTGTTCAGGGCAGCTAGTTAAGTGAAATATATTTTCAATTGTAAACGGAGCAGATTTGAGGGGGAAATCACTGAGATTCAACAAACATGAAACCTCACATGCCATTTTTACAGAATCACTTTGTGGAGCAGAACCGCACTTTGAGATGCTTTGGCCTTCTCTGGTCTTAGGGCAGGGATATTGTCAGGGACAGAATTGTAGTCTGGGCTTTACATGTGGTGATTTCCACAGAGGAGGGATGAAATATTCTGCCCTAGAGTCAGCCAAGATGAGGACTCCATCAGATCCCTAATTCTTTAGCTAATGCTCTTTGAGTAGCTTGTCGTTGCAACTTATTAGTGGGCCAGCCTGTCAACACTGAAGAACAAGGTTCAAAGTCTGTCCACGCTTACCCACATTACAAAGTCCACCACTCAGTTTAATACCATTGGTGCTTCTATATCAAGAGAGGCCAGAAATGAAATACAAAGGGACATCAGGTCAGAATCAAGGTGCATTGGTAGAGTTTTGGGGGTTCTAATTATCCATTTATCCCTGGTTCTAATTGGTGCTATAGGTTCCTCATTTTCATGAGTACTAACTTAACTACCTCATTTAAAAAGAAAAAGCTAAAACTTCTCCTGTGATATGTGCTTTCCCTTCAGTGGACTCTAGCAGGCTTTTTCTATTAAATGTAAAAAGTAAACCGAATTTACAATATCTGTTTTCATAGCACTGCCTGTGATCTGAGATTCTGCAGTCATTTCCTGGTGTATCTCAGACACCACAGTATGACTACTATCAGTAAATACAGACATTCTAATGGTGACCACTGCATTTGTCCATCTCCTTCAGTGTTTCTTGTGTTTCCCCCTTAATTTTCATTCTGAATTTTTTTGTGCTATAAAGCTCTTAAACTGGTGTTCATAGTCCCATACTTATGTGGTACCCTTATTTCTGTATTGTTCATGAGCAGTGATTGGGTATTGTTATGTCTTTGAGTTCTTTATGTATGAAGGATAAATTAGAGAGGAAGCTACAGAGAGAGGCGGTGGCCAGATTGTCTACTTTCTACTGTGGGGGAAAGATTACTTTATTTCACAATGGATTGGACAGAGATCTGATGCCTAAGTGAACAGTTGGAAAATGTCTCTAAATCAGAGTTTCGTTCTAGAATAAATCAAACTTCCCCTACTGTACGTGTAGTAATATTTTGGTGGAATAATATTATATTGAGTGGGCCCAGTTGAGTGTAATTTTTCTAGTCTCTCAGAAATTATACTACCAGTAGTGATAATAGAGCTGTCTGTTGTTGTTTTCCACAGGCCATGGAGGCATGTAAAGATGCAGGCTTGGTGAAGTCCATTGGAGTGTCCAACTTCAACCGCAGACAGCTAGAAATGATCCTGAACAAACCAGGGCTCAAGTACAAACCTGTTCTCAACCAGGTAAAATGCTGACCTTTGGGTAGAGACCTAAAAGTATTGAGTTAGAAGAAATTCAGAACTTGTAGTCAGTGAAGAGTTTCATTTCTGGGGGGAACTATTGCTCCACTTCAAGTAGACACAAGCCACAACAATTAGACCTGATATTGAACTCCTCAGAATTTGTGGGTGTTGCGACAGCTGACGTTAAAGACAGGGGCCATTAGCAACTATAGATTCAGGTTCTGAAAAAAAAATAGTTCTATGTTGTTTGGAACAAGGGCTTTGTTTGTGCCCATCACTGAAATGATGAAAAACTTATGCATATCAAGAAAGAATGAAGTAGAAAATACCCATAAAGGAAACAGTGTCTGAGAGAGGCAGGAGAAAGATAAGCTCTGTACATCCAGAGATCCTCATTCCGCTGCTATGGGAATAGACTTTCATAGCAGCAGCCCTTCTCTGCTTGGAATGTGAGGATGTTTTGTTACCGGGATGTCCAAACTCATACTCAGAAATGTGGCTTTCAGGCAGTAGGCTCAGAGAGAGATGATTCAGATGGACTATGTTGTTTTCTTATCCATTTTCGTACCCTTCACATAGATACCCAGATGTATTCCATACATGCTGGATAAAGAGAGAGAACTGAGTTATATATGATAAGCAAAATAACCCAGGATATGCACAGCATCCCATAGTCAGTTTTTGAAAGTAATTTTGCCTCTCAACTAATTTTTTTTCAAACTTAGCATAGAACAAGTTCTGTATGGAGGATACTATATAGGTAGGAGGTAATTTTAAAGTTTTAAATCTAAACTGTTTTAAATTTCATTAAAAATAATTTGTGAGTTGAGACCAAGCATGAGAAATTTGGACCAAGAGACTACTTTAGGGGAAGTTATCAGCCACTGAAAATAAGGGCTTAGAATGAGAGTGCCATCTCGTCCATAACTGGTCCCAGTACAGACCCATAAAACATCCACTAGTAACAAACTCAGTCTCTCTCTCTCTCTCTGTCCAACTAATGGTCATTGCTTTAATGGCAGTGTTAGTCCAGGCAATGATTTTGATCCATATCCTAGCTATGTAACAATACACGATGGGCCAAAATTAGTATCAAAACTGAGGTTTCAGTGGGACTAGACACATGAGTAAGGGAAGCAGGACTTGGTTCTGACTATAAATCCTTATTAAGCCTATCCTCCCACAACATGTCTTGGCTTCTGTCCTTTACTAGATAAACTGTTGCTTGGGATTTATCAGCTAAACTGCACCCCAGGGTCACTTGCACTTCCAGGCTGTATTTTAATTGAAGGATATTTGATATTTTAGTATACTGTGTCCCGTTGACATAATGTCTGATGTTTCTTTTGTCTGACTGCTGCTGTTCATATGATCTGAAATCTCAATTTTGGGTTGCGGGTTGATTCTGCAGGTTGAATGTCACCCTTACCTCAACCAAAGCAAACTGCTGGCCTTCTGCAAATCCAAGGATATCCTCCTTGAAGCCTATTGTGCTCTGGGCTCACAGAGAGACAAGATGTGGTAAGGAAAGAAACTGGACTGTGCTCCCAGGTTTAGAACCTCAATAATGGGTTAAAGGGTACTTTCCCCTCCTTCCATCTTCAAAGTATCTGATATAAAGTTATACAATACAAATGAGAGCTGGAAAAGACCTAGTAGTTTATTTTCAGATTTCACAGGCATTGTCCTCACTAGGCTGCGATGACTGCATTCCTGATCCCAGAAATGCTCCCTGTTTCTCTGTTTCCTTTGTAGGATAGACCAAAGCACCCCAGTTCTGCTGGAGGACCCAGTATTGGGTGCAATTGCCAAAAAATACAACCGAAGCCCCGCTCTAGTAGCCCTGCGCTACCAGCTGCAGCGTGGTATCGTGGTCCTCTTTAAGAGCTTCACCAGAAAGCGTATTGAAGAAAACTTCCAGGTAAAACAGGAGTGCAGAGAGAAGATGGTGAGGGAGACACCTCCCTATGTACAGATTTAGATGGGACACCATGGAGGGTTGAGAACTTTTGTGCCCTTGTACAATATAGCACTGCAGGATCCTGCCTGAGAACTATCAGACATTGTGTAGCGCAGTTCTCAGGCAGGTTCTCTATTCTTAGAGAAGGCTTTTGCCACTTTAATATTTGAACTGTATAACTTGGCACCCACTAGAGAACAAATAATAATATGGGGAGAAAAAACCCTGGAGTCCTCCTTGTCTCTCCCAAAGGAAACAATTTTGAGGGAGCAATTGATTTATGGAGCCCTTTCCCAAAATGACTAATGCTACTCTTGATATCAGATGGGAATATAGGCCCCTCTGAGCATTGGAAAGACAAATGATCTTCCAGTAGGAGTGTGCCCCTTTCCTGCCCTCAGTCTCTTGCCTAGACCATGGGTCCTCTCCAAACTCTGATCTGTCCTCCCCTGCCCATTTTAGTTCAGAATCTTAAACATCCCAGGTAAATCAGGGTATAGCATCCCTAGGTCTATTTTCCATACCCAAGGAACAAACCTTACAATATCAGTCTGACAGATTTATTCTAGATTAAGGGAAAAACAAACCAAGAAAGAACATCTGTGTAAGAGAGCACAGTGTGTATCTCCTCTGTAAGCAGCCATTTATATCTCAAAATGGCAGCTGCCTCTACAGACAGCAGATTGCTAAAAGTACAAAGGTGAAATACCCAGAAAATAAAATCACAAAAGTTACATAGCTAGATAACCTTCACCTCTGAAATATATAAAATACAGTGGAAATAGCAGGCCCAGATTAATATACCTATTTCATTTCTTTTCACCTAACATGGGCCTTGTACTTCTGTAAATGCACATACATCCCACTATTAGAAGGGCTATGCCCGGCAGGAATAACCAATGTTTGATCCTGTCTTCTGTGTCAGATTTTTGACTTCCAGCTCTCTGAGGAGGACATGAAAACCATTGATGGACTGAATAAAAACCTTCGCTACCTGAACTTAATACAGTGAGTCACAATACTTTGTATTTTAGTACTCTGTGGAGAGGCAGGAGAAAGGCAGCAGTGGTCACCCCACAAAGAATTAAGGTTTTGTGTTATACTGACCCTCGTGATCACAAAGGATGTACTTAGGATCATAGCTATTAGGACTGGAGTGGATCATGCAGTTTAAGGCCAGAAGGGACTACCAGATCATTTAGTCTGCCTCCTGTATTTCACAGGCTATCAACACCACCCGCTTGCTGAACCCAACAACCAAAACCAGACTGAAGCATTATAGCCCACAGGAGACCAGGACACAAGGTCGGTGAGGTAATATCTTTTATTGGACCAACTTCTGTTGATAGAGAAACAAGCTTACACAGAGAGCTCTTCTTCATGTCTGGGAAACTTGTCACAACTAAATACAAGGTGGAACAGATTGTTTGGCATAAGTAGTTAACACACATTTCAAGGGGCCATTCAAGGTTACACCCCTTTAACACCCCTCCATTGATAGGGGGAAAAGAAAGGAGGGGAAGGCAGCTGGGGGTGTGTGGGTGTGTGGGTGTGGGGAGGGGCGGGGGGGTTGTGTGTAAATAGATTGTTGTAATAATCCATAAATCCAGAGTCTCTTTTTCAGTCCATAATTTTAAGTGACTAGCAAAGTTATGAAGTTAAGCTCCCAGGTTCATATTTTTCCTTTGAGGATGAGGACTGATAGGTTTGTTAAGTGTTCACCCACAGGTGATAGGGTGTTTTTGTATTATCACTTTCCTGGGGGAGTTCATTTGGGAATTTAGTGATTGTCTGGTTTCACCCATATAGTTCTTATTAGGGCATTTAGTGCACTGGATGAGGTTTACCACATGTTGTGAAAGGCATGTGTAGGATCCATGGATCTTGAAAGATATATTGGGGGTGGGAGAGGGTGGATCCCTGTACCAGTGGCAGGATTGCATGTTAATCCAGCAAGGTCTGGTGCAACTTTGAGTTTGTGTATCCTGGTCTGTGGGGAGCTTGCTTCTGGTGATGAGATTGGGGGGGTTGTTTGGAGGCCAGAAGAGAGGGGTTCAGCTCATCAGAAGCAAGCTCCCTACAGACCAAAGCCTGTCCCTCTGACCCACAGAAGTTGGTTCAATAGAAAATATTACCTCACCCACCTTGTCTCTCTAATATCCTGTGACCGACAAGACTACAACAACATTGCACACAGGAGACTAGAAAATTATGTGCCACAGGCAGTGAATAAGAGAGACCGAGGTGCACCAGTGCCCGAGGCTCCCACAATGACAGGATTTGGCCCATTATCCCAACACATTCCTAGTAGTCGTTTATCTCGTTTAGCCTTGCTCCAGTTTCAAGGCAAAATAACAATTTCCCTTGAATGCCAATGTCATTGTGTCATCATCCTAATGGTTATAAATGTTTCCAATGTTCTGGAAACTCTGGGATCAGTCCAAGGCCCCTCTAGGACATTTGTTGTGTTCTAGTGGCATCAGGGGATCTCCCTGGTGGTGAAGAACCCATAGAGCAAGGTCCTGTGCCATAACCTCCAAGATGTTGGCATAGGGGATTCGCTGAAGGCACTTCTGGGGAGAGAGTGTGGCCAGAGTCCTGCTGTGCTCCAGCAATCCCCAGCTAGCAGAGAGCATCTTAGGAATTAGCCCAAGGATCAGAGAGTTGCAAACTTCTCCTTTTGTGGATACACCCCCTTCTCCCCTACCCCCACCAGCACCACCCCCACCCCACCCCCAGCTCTGCACAGTGCCACAGGGTGCAAGGAGTTCAGTTCTCAGCTGCACCCAAACAACCCTGATCTTTGCAGAAGTTTGGGTCTAGATTAAACATTCTTTGATCTGGATGGCCTTTACATCTGCATGGACTAAACCAAAATACACCCACATTTTGGATCCAGATCGGGATCTTAACTTTACAGTATGGGCCTGTCTGTATTTTAAAGACAATTTTTCTGCTTCATAAAAGCCCACTATTATTTGTTCTAGCCTCACTGTTTACTGAGAATAATCCTCTCTTGTAACAGCCTTCTGCCATAGCCAGTCACAGACAGTTATGAGACCATTCTGTCATGTTTTCTCCAAGCTTTATTAAATTCCAGGTGAACACAGGTATTAGTTATAATAAACTCTGCTGTAATGTAATGTCCTCTCAGTAGAGATTATACATTAGAGCACTCATGTGCTGAGATAGTACAGTGATGGGCCTAAAGAAAACCCTAAAACAGATAGATAGCATTGCATGTCTGCTCTTCGAGATTCCTGTGGTTTGCACTCAGATGTCCTAGGAATGCAATCACATGTGGATATTTAATAAATGTTTTCTTTTTAGACTTGTGGACCACCCTCAGTTTCCATTTAAAGATGAATAATGGAAAGGATGCTTTCAGTGTTCCTGGTTTTATTTCGCATGTGAGGAATCAGACACACATTTCATCTCCTTGCTCCATTCCAGTGATTAGTCCTAGAGAAGTGCCCTGTTCTGGAAGTCCAGCTAGTGCTGGTGATATCAAGAAATCTACACTGTACATTTAAACAGAAATTCAAAACAACTCAGTCTCTGAATGGAATGGTTCTGGATTGCTAATGGGGAAAAATAAAGGTGTCTGTGTAATGCATTTATTGAGTCTAGTCTCTATTCTTTAATAATTGTTTCTTTTCTTCATTCTCAGAGCCAGCAGATCCAGGCCCCTTAGAAGTGCTCTGTGTGAGGTGCTGTAGGTCCCCAAAGTGTGGTTGGCTGAGCTAGCTTGAAAAATGATAGGGTCTGTCCACTTTGGTGGGCATTGATGTCACTCAGCACCTTGCAGCAGCTTGACTACTCCCTCAGTCACCATGCCTCAGTAAATAAAAGTAATACTCAGGGTCTGTATTTGCTCACTGGCTCAAGCAGGAGCGAAGCGATGTTACAAGCTTCAAGAAAGACAATGGAGCTCTGCAAAGAAACATCCATGGGGATGAATGATGGGCACAGAATTCCTGTGGTCAGATTCAGTATCTATGCACCTTTTACAGATTATTACACAATAGGAAGTTTGTGTTTGTTGTATGAAATTTGGTGCTGCACATGAAAATGAGTGACTGACAGCACTAAGATCTAGATAGTGAGGGTAGGCACTGTACAGTTTCCTCCACAGATCTCTCCATCCCGGCATGCAGCACTTTCTGCAGTTCCAACAATGGGCCCCATGCAGGTCTGCAATGAACTTCAGCTCTGACTTGCAGTCTGGTTAGCAGTTCCATTCATGGGCCCACATGCCTCTCTGCAATACACCTCAGTCCTGACCTGCTGCTCTCTTTGTAGTCCAGTTCTTTCCTCATTTAACTGCCAATTTGTTCTATACCAGGTAGTTTTTATACACTTGTGAAGGATTTCTATACTGCAATATTTGGAAAGAAAAGGAGGCAACGCAGCTTATCTTTGTTCATCCAGCTATTTGTTCACAGCTTGTTCTCTATTGAGTTATATCTTCTAAGTGCCTGTCTGACTATAAAAATGTATTCACAACTGCAGCTCCTACTGCTGTTTTTGGGAGTCCATTCCACACCTGAATTCACATGCTGTGCTTAAAGGCATGTCTCCATGTCTTTCAGATCCTTTTGGAGCTTTAGTTCATGGCCCATTGTTTTTCACCCTATTTACCTTTTGTTGCATCTGCTTTCTCTGGGCCATTCAAAATGTTATAACCCTCAATCAGGAGGTGTGCCCTCAGCATTACCCTGTATTTCTGGCAGAACCCTCCAACGATAATACTAAGCTGATGACACTTTTTGTAAACAGGCAGAAGAACTAGGTGATCTTATTTGTAACTTACCTACTTAGTCTAACAGCAGCACCCTTTTTTCGCTAGCTCACTCACTCGCTTATTGTGTAGTACATGTTCTGTGCCAGATAAACAATAAATGTGCTGACACCATTCAAAACTGTATTTGCTTCCTGGGATGAGCAAACAAAGACTGACCTTGAAAGGAATAGGGGACTTAGGTAATGGGATACAAAGCCTTTTATCTCTTTGTCACTCACTGGTTCAGAGTCCACCCAAGTTAGTAGTGACTAAAAATCACTATGTTGTACTTATGGCTCTCTCACCCACAGATCCCAAGCATTTTGCAATGGAAGGTCAGTATCACTATCCTAATGTTATACATGGGGAACTGCAGTAAAGAACTTGCCCAGGGTCACCCATCAAGACCCAAATCTTGAAATCAGATCAGCACAGGCAGGCTCTTGAGCCCATGCAGAATCCCTTTGATGTCACACTCACTCATGTCCTTACTCGCTCAACTAGCCGCATGGACTTCAGTAAGATTACTTGTGTGAATAAGGTTTGCAAGAACAGGCCCTTCATTTCCAAATGCATTGCAGTCAATCAGTGTGGGTCAAACCTTGAGCTCCTTACTCGATTGCTTGAGGGACTGAGTAACAGAACTCTCATTGACTCAGATAAATAAGGACCTGAGGCCTTGACTAATTATGCAGATTATCAGTGCTCCAATGGTTCAACTTGTGATACTCTCTGCTGTACATCAAGCGCTGCTGAAATCAATGGAGGTTGCACTGGTGTAAATGAGGACAGAACTTGCCCCCCCCACACACACACACACTCTCTTTTGGATAATTGGTGATTTAGTAACTCTTACAGAGTCCCTTTTCAGATTAGAACCACACTATCTGGTTCCATATTTGTCTTTCAGGTGACTTCAAGAATAAATGTGTTCAGTTTACAACTGAAAAGATGTATTTTCTGACTGCTAGCCCTGCAAAATTGACCTTTGTCGTGGAAAAAGTCACCCACGCATTGATTTTAGCTCACAGACTCAAGCCTGAGGTTAGTTTATTGCAATACATACCAACGCGTTGGGATGACAGTCCGAAAACTGTCATACCCAGCAGCAGCTTGCAGGCTGCTTTATTCCGTCAAACCGCAAGCATATTACAAATAATACGTCATTTATGCGAAAATAAGAGTAGGGGTCTGTTCCTTTTTCCGGGTAGCTTCCTCATTATTTACGAGAATTTGGGTGCCTATTGGGTGGGGGTTTCTTGGTGGTTTTGACATGGGTGGTACTTGGCACCAGTTGGGGTGCTGTTTTTCGTCAGGGTACATATTGTTTTCCGGGGGGGCGGGGGCATAGGAGTTTATTACAGGACGCCCAAAGATGATATATGATTGACTGGTGGCAGGTAGCTGGAACAATAGGAGGAGTTGGCCTTTACTAGAAGCAATTTCTTCATATAAGCCGTTACTATGTTTCATCAATGAGCAGTAATCATGTTTTTCCATCACCCAGTAGTTATCATGTTGCTAAGGCCTTTCGCATGGCTTCCTTCCCCTCCCTCCTCTGGTCATGGCCCATGATCGTATTTGGCAGGGGATTGCACAGCCTAGTTTAGTTCAGGTTCTGGCCTGTACTGCCTTACGTAAAGACCATCTGTGTAGTCAGCTTCTGTCAGAGGGCCTGAATTTGGGCCTTCGGTGTTACTTTGGTTGTCATTAAGAAGGCTACCTAGTTCTTTTTCCCCACAATTTCCCTCCTCTGATGCCATGTAGGCATCATTATTATAATTTGCTAAAAGGGCCATAGTGCAGTACCCAGACTTAGTTGGTGATAAGGGGGGATTAGCGGACACGAGCCTGGGAGCACTGATGGACTTGACACTAAGGTGACTTATTTCTGGGTCTGAGGGGAAATACAGTGTGGTTTCGGGGATATCTATGGGAAAAAGAAGGACTTGGGGCGGTGGCTGAACCTGTAGAGGGGGTAAACGACATACCTTGCAAAGACAGCAGAGGGAGGCAAGTAATAAACAACAACAAATTGCAAGTATTATACCAATTAGTATTTTTAAGACTGAGGAAGTGAAGAGACTGGGCGTGGCTTGGGTGATTTCCTTAGAGGCAAAACACAAAACGTTGTGGGAAGAACATAGAGTCCCTACTCGATAAGCGGCCTGAAATGCCTTTGCCTCTTTGTTATATTCAACCTCAATTACATGTACTTGGTCTTGGAGATGAGATAGGTTGGAGAGGAGGGAAAATAGAAAAGTTAAATTTAAGAAGCAGATGGGATGAGGGAAGTCCAATCGAAGGCAAGAGGGACAGCTGGGTGGAGGGATACAGAGATTTGGGGATTAGCAGGCCAGGTGATAAAACAGCTACCCTGAGCAGTGGTCAAATTAAGGTGAAAGGGAAGAGGGGTGTGGGGATTTGATGGCAGGACACAACCATCCTCTTTTCCAAATAGGGGTTCTCTCCTGGGGCCTTACCTACTGCTTTTCCTTCCCAGCAAACTGTGTCAAAGATGTTTAGTAATTCCCAGGGTGCAGTTTACGGAGACAATACAACTGTGGGGGTTCCAAGGGCCATAAGGACCACAAGGTTCCAATTCCCACCCAGACGTGTTGAGCAGCGAAACCATGGGGAGTGGTGATAAAACGGCTAGGTCCGTGGGGTGGCTTGACTTCCCATACCTGCCGGCTGATGACCCAAGTCCCATAGACAGCCCGCCCAGGGTCCCGGCAAGAGTAAGTGCACTGGGGCCCATGTGCCATTAACAGGCCCCGAAGCCTGGAAAGAGCATTTTGAGGAGTCGCAGGTCCCATCCTGACAACGTCCACGTATGCCTCCATTTTCACAGCTCGGGTGGCACTCTTGCAGTAGTGTTAAGGGCTTTGGGCCATCACTGACTGAGGACATCGCTCCGCATTTCTGCTAAGAGACCATTAAAGAAATCCTGCATTTGGCTGCAAGCTGAATCCCATCCGGTGTTTTTTCCTATTAAAACGAGGGTGTTTATTAATTTTGTTAAGAGGGTTTGGGTTGTGGTTCCCAGTCCTGACAGGGCATGGAGGGTTTTTATATTTGAGTGGGTGCTGGTTAACCCTGCCTCAGTAAGGAGGCCTGATGCCCTTTCCAAATTTCCCAGGCGTTGTTCATGGTCCTGGGCCTTGTCTATAGTCCAGATAGCGGCTGCTCCAGTTAGACCATGCAAGGCCCCTTCCAGCAAGCCTCTTTTTCTCCGAAAATTTTCCCACTGCAGAAGCTGGGCTAATCGAATGGCCGCTCCTTGGGTGCAATTGGGGTATAGGGTAGTTATTTGGAAGGCGGAAATGGGAAATGAGAAGGTGATGGTTCTCATAGTTGCATTTAGCACCATCCACCGTTGGTAACGGGAATTTTGTTGGTGGGGTGGGCTGTACCACATTTGTTGATTTGAGACTTGAATTTCTCTGAGGCCACGACCAGACAGATTTATATGGGAATTGGAGAAGATATGAGGGGGAGCAACTGGGGAGTGGGGATTGTAATGATGGGCTATGAGGCAGTCATGTAGAGTAGGGGTCCCTCTCCTGCGGGTGAAGGTAAACTTAGGGTGACAACCGGAGTAAGTGGTAGGAATACCAAAAAGTAGGTAACTGATTACAAAGCATTGCATGGAAGTTTTTTTTCTTTAAAAGACAGTTCACAGGTGCCAGCTGTTGCTAATATGTCAATTCCTGCACGGGAGTTTTCCTCCAGGGCCTCAAAGTTGGTGTCGGTAAGGGAAAAAGGGAAGGATGCCTTGGTGACGGTTTCGTTTTTACGCCATTTGATAGTGTGGCCATACAGATGGCCGTCGGGTCCTGTTGAGAACAGGCTGGAACAAAATTTCCCAAGTAAAAAGGGACCTTCTGGCCTAGGCCAGTCGGAAGCATTTACAAAAGTATCTTGGGATCTAGCTTGGGGAGTGCCCACGGCGCTTAGAGGGGAAGGGGTGACAGTCTGACTGGTAACTGACTCGTTTACCCAGTTGGGGAGTGCAGTGCACCAGGAAGGAACCTGGGGGTAGTGGCAAGGGGCTTCCCCTGGGAGAAATCCTAGGTAATAGCGAGTCCCACATTTCCAAGAAATCATATCACATGTTCCTCCCTGCCAGGTAATAATACTTCTTCGTTGGTACCATGGCAAGTTTTTAATGTCTTCTGTTGTAATCAGTCTCTTTTTCTTCAGGGCATCCAAATGTTATACCAATAAAATAAAAACCAGCAGGATCTTATTAAGAGGGATAAGGCAAAGATGCCACATTTATTGTAAATATAATGATAAAGCAAAAGATAAAAGTAAACAACGTTGTTTGACTACTTATTACTTATACACACACACATACATATATA